>NC_046166.1:65548854-65668854 GCF_011064425.1 Rattus rattus | reverse complement strand
ATTTCATCTTTCTTTACTGATAAATAGTATTGTATTGTGTACAGGTAGCATTTTCATGACCCACTCCTCAGTTGTAGGACATTTAGGTTCCTAGATATTGTGAATGGAGCAGAAATAAACATGGTCTAGCAAGTATCAATACTGTAGGACTGCACTCCTTTGGGCACATGCCAAGGAATGGTATTCCTGGGCCAGATGATAGACTTATTTTTAGTCTGTTGAAAATTCTCTGCAGGGGGCCAACCCCTGCATTAGTCTTCTTTCCCCTTGGTTCTTCTTGAGGCAGCGGAGGGGGAAGAGCGTCGACATGTTGGGGGTAAGACTTTGTCTTAAGAGATATTTAGAGTTGCTGTATGATAAAAAGTTTACTTATCTAAGTCTAAGTTACTATGTTACTGTAGCTGATTTACTTATCTATGTCTAAGTCACTATGCTTTGCTACTGTAACTCACTCGCCTTCAGTGTTCCTCTGAGGCCAGAAACTGCAGTCTCTGGCATTTAGCACCTCATTCTAAAACAGCAGGAGATAAAGTAGAGGATTAATTGCTGGAGTCTTTTCCCTTTTGTCCCTATGCCTCTTGCTTGACTGGCTAAGGGGAAGTTTGGAGCAATAAACTTCTATTGAACCAAGAGAAGTGAATAGAGCTTGCAGAAGGAAAAACTTTTACATAGCCAAATATGCATAAACATATAATTTCATGTACAGATTCATAAGTGTGTATTTATTCATTTCCTTATAAACAGTTGGGCCCTGCTTAATACATTCTCAAAATTACATTCTTACACATATATTCTCACAATTACATACTTACACATACATCCATACTTACATATACATATGGAGCAAAAGACTAAACACCAATGCAGAAAGAACTCACTCATTCTGGATGAAAGATGAGCTCCGATCTTTATTGCATAGAGAAAGAAAGAAAGAACTCTTTTAATGCTAAATGAATTAAACCCAAGTTTGTAAGAGAAAAGACTTGTTCCTTTTAATAAGACTAAACCTGACTTGCTATTGAGAAATGGCCTGTTCTGTCCCATGGTAAGGAGAAACCTGTCTGCTCCTTCTGCTCTCTCCAGCTTCTTCTTTTTTCCTCTTTCCCTCTGCATCATGCACATTGCTCTCTTATGTTACCTATAGTCTCTAAGTTATTCCACTCTGCCTTTCTTCTCAGCCCAGATCTTTTTAGCTCAGTTCTCCTTAGCTCAATTCAGCTCAGTTCTTCTTAGCACACTTCTTAGCTCAGTTCTCCTTCGCTCAGTCCTGACTCTTCTCTTTGTCCTCAGCACTTAAACATCTTTCAGAATACATGATCACATGTTACAAAGTTCGTCACAAGCTCATAAAAATCAAATCATAAGTTGAAATAGAAGTTTACAACAGAGCATGTTTGCACGCATATCCATTAGGACTAATTATCTGGCTAAACATCCATCACCTGTCACAGCTCCACAGGTTCATTGAAGGTTTAAAACCATAACTAAGGGGTTGGGGATTTAGCTCAGTGGTAGAGTGCTTGCCTAGCAAGCACAAGGACCTGGGTTCGGTCCCCAGCTCCGAAAAAAAAAAAAGGAAAAAAAAACATAACTAAATTATTGGTGAAGTTTTGTATAGATAAACCCAGTCAATGTTTTATCCTCTGTCCCAGCAACTATAATAAAATGTTTGCTCCCTTTTTATGACCTTTGGTTAATTATTTTACAACCACTTGGAATGTGCTCTGAGTAGGAGAAAGCCTGGTTACTATCTAAGAGCAATTAACTGGTGACACTTGGGAGACTGGCAGAGTTCTCACTGCAGTTTTGACTATCAGAAAAATACTTAATAACAGTCCCACTATAAAAGAGTTTAATAATCACTGATATAATTTTAGGAATTCTTATAGGATCATATTAAGACTTAAGTCTTCTATTTGTCTATATAACATCACTACAAGACAGTACATCTTTGTAGATCTGCAGATATCTGCTCCAAAGGGGTGTGCTATTACTTAATGATTTTATATATGTTTAATAATAACAACAGGAAAAGCATTTTAATAGCAGGAATCTTTCCTAAAATGAATCCCTTACAGCCTTGCTTAATAAGGGCAAACAGGTAGCAGATTATATAATAATCTGAGGCTGGCCATCTCAGGAGGATCACCTGCTAGTTATTAGCTTGTCCTGTTATGGTTCCCAACAATTCTCAATACTGATTTCTACAATGGCTGGACCAGTTGCATCCCAGCAGCAGTGGATGAGGGTCCCTTCCCCCATACTCCATCCCAAATCTGTTGTCAGGTGGTTGTTATCTTTGCTATCCTGACTAGAGTAAGAGTTGTTTTGATCTGCACTCCCCTAATTGCTAGAGACAATGAACAATTTTTTTAATATTCTTTAGGCATTCTTTTTTCTTCTTTGGAGGCCCCTACTTCTAAATCTTCAGGTATGAGTTCAAATACTGGAGTCACTTCAGAAACCAGAAAAGTAGAAAGGGGGGAGGGAAGGCAGGGGAACAACAGAGATAGGAATAACAAGGTGTAAGTGATCTGATGGGGGGAATAGAAAAAATGGAGAACTCTAATCATGGAGGAGAGGAAAGTAAATACAAAAAGAGGGAGAAGTCTAAGATAACAGTAGGATGTCAGAAGAAATCATAATCATCCTTTAAAATGCCTAGAATATATGTAATTGGCATATAAACACATATACAGTTCAGTTGAAAGTTTCTCATCTGGACCGACAATACTCTAAGAAAGACCACATAACAAAAAAATCCAACATCAGGTTTGACAAGCCCTCTTTTGAGCCGTTGGCTAGAGTTATTCAAGAGACTCTCCAAAAATATTATAAGCTATTGCGATTGCCACTGGTTGCTTCTAGCGTGGAAGGCAAGTCTCTGTTGCTGAAGGTACCATGCACTTCAGACATGGGATCCAAAGGCCCCTGAGTGGAATTTGCCTGAAAGCCTCTTCCCTGAGTACTAGCTTCGTGGTACCAGAAGTATGTATGCAAGCTTCCAAATGAAACACTGAACAACCAACAGTTCCTAGCCAGCTATGAAACCTATGAATCACATCAGTGAGCAGCATGTCACCTAAGGGTATTGGCACACATACGTTAACAATAATAACTCTCTAATTAGACATACGATTCTCTAAACAAGAGGGAAATCATGACTGGGACCAGAAATTCAGCCAACTATCCAAGGCTACTAAAGTCTGTGAAGAAGAACCTATGATACACACGCCCATCTTTCTAAACCAGCATAATGTCTAGCTGTACTCTAGATATTTGTCCCAATACCACAAAGTGTGGTCAGCAAAGACCAGCATCAGCAAAGCCCAACAATGACCAACAGAGAATGGCAACACAAACCAATACCACACAGCAGCATCCACTGTCTGTTGAGTCATATTTATACACTTTCCAAACATCACATATTGTCTCAAGCATCCAGTCTGGCAAAACATCACATGTCCCTTTTCCAGGCTGCTTTCAGAAAAACACCAAGTATCTGCTTCAGCAAAAACATCCTCTCATAAGACAGTTTCCAGAAAAGCATCACATGACACAACTGAGTCGCCAAAGAAACCAGAAATTTTCACTTTGGCCTACAGTGTTCCACTAATCTTTGCTTGTTCTATATGGAATTTTTGTTTGTTTGTTTTTTCAAGTAGGGTTTCTCTGTGAGTTCCTAGCGGTCCTGGGACTCGCTCTGTAGACCATACTGGACCAGGCTACTTTGAGCTCAGAGATCCTCTTGTCTCTGATTCCCAAGTACTGGGATTAAAGGCATATACCACCATACCCTGCTCAATATATAATGTTTTAAATGTCCAATACTAGAGTATGAAATTAAGAATGTCACATGTTAAGAAAGGTCCTTTGCTCATGGACACATTTGCAAAAGCTTTGGGGTAGTCACCTGCAAAACTGTGACAAGATCCGTGGACTGTGCTCTGGTCTATCAAAAGTCCCAAGCATTTTCTCTACCAAATAGCACAGTGCATGTGCCAAAATGGCCCTGGCAATCTTTATAACAGCAAAAACAGCATCAACCTGCATATGTAACAACAAAATTTAAATGAGTGGCGAGACTGTACCCTAGCTGAGGAGGTATTGGTGACCAATGTGTGCTGGGAGACAGGGCTGCTGATGGAGTGCCCATGCTCAGGCAGCACTAACTGGACTCAGTGAGTTCTAAAAAGAAAAACAAAAAGAGAAGCTTTTGGGAAGACCCAGGGATAGATGTAATCAAAATGTGTGTGTGTGTGTGTGTGTGTGTGTGTGTGTGTGTGTGTTATACAAAATAGTCAAATGTAAGTAAAAAGTTAAATTTAATTTTAATTTGAAAACTAAGAATTTTTTAAGAGAATTAAATGAGTGGTATAGCTCTCTAGTAATGACCTGGGAAAATATTCTCAAACCATTTTAAGCAGAAAATCAATGTCTAGAGCTATGCAAAAAAAAAATCATTCTCTGTTTTGAATATAAATCATGTGTACACACAGATATTCTGTTAACAGAATTTTTATATGTGAAATATATATGAGGAAGAGAATCAGAGAGAATGCCATGTAGACATCTGCATGTATAGATCCCTGTGAGGTTTGGGGGGGCGGGGATTTGCTTCTATCCTAGCAGCCACTTCAACTGTCGTACCTGGTCCTGACAGATGTTCTGAACTGATTGAATGCCAGATTGTTTTCTGTTATCTTCTTTCTTCTACAGTTCCTCATAATGATTCTGGTATAGTCAGAAAATTGAATGGTCATAAAAATGTGTCCGGGTCTGTGTCAGAGCTGTGATGTTCATCCCCATTTGCCTCTATCCTGGGCAAATGTGAGTGGTTTTTTTTTTTTTAAGCCAGCCTCTGAGGATGCTGAAATGGGCTCATCTCCAGGGGCAGAAACAGGGGTAATCATGCTAAAATAAAGGAAAGATGCTAAGTGCCAGCTTCTGATCCTCCTCAGCCCCCCTGTTACAGGCTTGCTTTGATGTAGACGGCAGCTGTGAGTCTGGATCAATCTGAGAAGCCCAGGACAAGTGGGACCTGTGTTCCTTGTTCTCTCTCCTGGGGAAGGGGAAGGGGGAGATGTCCCTTTCACAGCAGGGGGGCAGGCGAGGCTGTTGTGCAGGATGCAGATGCTGGTACCAGCCCAGGATTTTGCCTAGGTTGAGGTTATGACCAAATTAAACCCTACCAAAGAATAGGCTTTCATTCTCAATGGTGATAATAGCTTTTCTGCCTTTCTCACTGTATCTTGTTTTCCTAATGTTGGGGACACCACAAAGAATCGAAGCATCTTCCTCCCGGGTCCTCTACTTCAATAAAGAGGGCAAAGTAGTTACGTTACATGGCTGTGACCAAAATACCTGACGGAACAATTAAGAAGAGACAACGTTTTTTGGGTTTTGTTTGTTTGTTTGTTTGTTTGTTTGTTTGTTTGTCTTACAATCCACACTGGGTCACTTGGCCCCACGCACCTGAGCAGATCATCATGGTGAAAGAATTACATGGTGGGGGATAGCTGTGCACTCTCTGGTGGACAGGAAGCAGAGAAACAGGAAAGTGTCAGTGACAAGATACACGATAGACTCCCCTCACCCTCACTGACAAACTCTCTCTATCTGGGCTCCACCTCTTAAAGTTCCCAGAACCTTCTAAAACATTGCCACCAGCTGGATGTGAAGTGTTTCTGACGACACACTTCCTGTTTGAACTGCAAAAGGCCATGACAAAATCAGAATGCCCTCACATCCTGAGTTTCATGTGACCAACATAGTGGGGGCACCATATTCCCAGGGGCATGGAGAGTGGTGTGCCCCTCCCTGTGTGTATTCCTAACAAAGTCAGCACCATAGTCACATGGGGCTTCTGATCAGAATGTCAACTCAAAGGAAGCATAGTTGTGGAAAGAGGTCTCCATCTTCCACAAGTATCCGACCTGCCTGGTCCTGGATGAAAGTTCATTTTATGTGAGTTAAGTTGGCTTGACTGCAGTACCCAAATAATAAACAAAGATTATCCTGGGTGATTCTGCGAGAGTGCTTCCTGAACAGTTAAATGGATGGGCTTTGGACAAAACAGAGTGCCTTCAGGAATGTAGTTGTCTGGATAGAGCAGAGTGCCTTCAGGAATGTAGGTTGTCTGGATAGAGCAGAGTGCCTTCAGGAATGTAGGTTGTCTGGATAGAGCAGAGTGCCTTCAGGAATGTAGGTCGTCTGGATAGAGCAGAGTGCCTTCAGGAATGTAGGTTGTCTGGATAGAGCAGAGTGCCTTCAGAAATGTAGGTTGTCTGGATCCAGTCAGAAAGCTGAATACGCAAAACAACCAGGCCTTCTCAGGTAAGAAGGAATGATCCACCAGACAGTCTTACACTTTAACTGCAAGTGAAGGGCCAGATCTCAGTCTCCAGCCCAGCATCTAGATGTCATATAAAATAATACAATACCTTCTATACTCATGTGTCTGAACCACAGATATCACAGAGTATCTATCTATCATCTATCTCTCTATCCATCTTCTCCCTTCTGTCTCTCCCTACATACATACATACATACATACAGTCTCTCCCTCTCTGCATATAAATACATATATGTAACACGTAAACACACACACACACACACACACACACACACACACACACACACACACACACACACACCCCAGATTTGGAAAACCCTGACTGATACTACCTATCACATGTGCTTTCTAAGATACCTTGCTTGGGTCTTTAGCAACCTCTGCAAACCCCAAGCTTAGATTGTCACTCCATTAATACCTCTGTACAGACTTGGTACAGACTTTGTGGCTTCTGGGCAGCTCATCCCTGGTCCGTTCCTTCAGCCGCTGCCTCTCGGCCTCTCAGCTATGTCATGTTTTACTCCCGCACATTATCTCTTACAAACAGGAGGAACCACTAAGAGACAACAGAAAGACTATTCCTGCTAGTCAACCTGCATGCTGTTGTACACAATGTCCCTGTTGTCCTCACAGCCTGTCTCCCATCCAATACCCTTCTCTTTCTGTTTCTTGCTTGGATGCAAGGAGACTGCAGAAGCATCTGTATGTTGGGAGCTTACCCTGCAGATCTGGCTGCCCTTTGGTACCGTACTTAAGCAGTGCAGAAAAGCAGAACATGCACGGTGAAAGGCACTGTGCTATACCTGCCAGAGATGTGGGGTCGGAGGAAAAGGACTCCCACAGTAATGAGTCTGGGTGCCTTTACGTGGGATTTTATGTAGCGCTGACATGTTGTTATATTCATAACAGAAAGATTTGTTGGCCGGGTGGCTGCTTGGTTGGTCAGTTTATTGCTTGTTACCGTTGCCCTTTGACAGATATAATAATACCTGAATGACTTCCTTTTGGGTGAGCAGGGTGTCAATGCCATGTGCTATAATGGAACTGAGAAAGCACAAATGGACTACCCATAGTAGTAAGATGTAGACACAAGGGACCAGACATCCACCAGACAGGTGTGGTGGCCTAAATGAAACGCCCCTGATAGACTCAGGCATTGAACACATGATCACTAACTGGCGGTGCTGTTTTGGGTGGTTTGGGAGCATGATCTTGCTGCAGGAAGTATATCACTGTGGGCAGGTTTTGAGATTAGGTAACTACTCTTCTTCCACTTCAGGCTCTATACGCTATGCTTCTGGATCAGGTGTGATCTCTCAGCTTCCTACTCGGGTCATGTTGCTTTCTTGCTCTGTTACTATGCCTCCCGACCAAGATAGACTCATATCCCTCTGGAATTACAATCCCAAATAAAGTTGTCTTTCTTAATTACATAAAAGTAACTATAAATCATTCTGCCAGGGCTTACAACACATAGGGGTAATGCAGAGTTTAAATGAAATACTTTATTTTTAAAAATAATTTTTTGACTTTTTTGACTCATTCAGTTAAAGATATTTATTGAGTATCACTTGTCATGTAACCAAAAAGAAATGTACCCGTTCCTGTGTCTTAATACACATCAGACATTCAGTCTTAAATAATAAAATTAGACGGTTATCATCATCTTAATCAAACACTGGGTTACTTAGACAAGAAAGGGGGAGGGGAGAATTTGTTCAAAGAATACCTGACTATGTGGTTTGTGGCCAGAGCTCTGTGGGCTCCATTGTGAACTACCAAGCCCTGGTGAGTCCTGTTAAAACTGAGGTCAGGCCCGTCCCTCAGGAAGAAATGCTAACTTGAGGATGGGATGGAAACGTTCTCTACTCAAGAGCAACAGTTTGGGGTCCCTGTGTGGGCTCTGGAGTGACAGCAGAAGGGACATTATCGGGAGGCGGAAAACACCCAGAAAGCACAGCTGCTCTGCCTCGGGATGCAATGCGGATGCTGCCGAGAGCTGCACACGTGAACTCTCGGGGACTGTTGTTCGGGGAATCAGGACAAGGAGGAAGGCAGCTCCCAGAAGTAGATCGGTAACTGGATGGAAGGACACAGACACTCTTGTCCTCCCTCTTCCGGTACCACCAGCAGCTTCATGGAGGTTGTCTGGACAGCAAGATAGGACTCATGCTCTTGGAACATAGAATAAAGTTCTGTAATTTGTATATAACTTGTTTGTGATTGTTTAAAAAGAGACTGTCCTGATTACAATAACAAAAAAAAAAAAAAAAAGAATACCTGACTAACATTCTCCCCTGACATGGACCTTAACTTTCAGGGAATGGAGTGTATACATTACAGAAATTTTCACCAGATCCTGCAAAAACAAATCTATATTCCATGCCTGAATTAGACCCTCCAAAATCCGGGTGTCCATTACAGATCTGAATCTGCCAAAGTCTATACCATGTGAAGGTCCTTCCTCCAGCCCTGAGGTCAATAGATTGGGAAAAGGCCATATGAGGCTGGTAATAAAGTAGACTCAACACAGTGTTCAAGTACGAGTAATAAAAATTCATTACCTGGCATAACATTTTCCCTGGGGCTCCTACGGACTCTAAAGGGCAGGCTTGCACGTAATTAAATATCAAGGAGGAGCATAAGGGACTCTGAAAGTCTCCTCCTCAGCCTCTCCCCCTACCTTATGACTGTTTAGATAAGATTATGTCTCAGAAACGACCATCTTTTCCCCCTGTATTCTTTTCTCTACAGTGAGTAAAGACTATCAAACAAAAACAGACATAACGGGGTGAGAAGCCTCATCAACATTCAGAAGAGGGAATGTTGGAGGGTCACGTAAGACTGCCTTAGTGTAGCTCTCAGCATACTGACTGAGCTTCACACGTGATCCACTCAGGACGCCGCTGGGAGCTCCCTTACCTTGCAGCATCCAGCGTACCTCTTGGCTTCTCCTCCATGGCCTAACCAGTGCTTGCCTTCTTCTTCTCATGTTCTACCACTGTTTCCATCCCACCGTGTCCCTCACTGTGGTTCCTCGCTGTATGCCCTGGCTCAGCTCCCAGCTGATTTGCCTGCTGTGACAAGCCAGCCCTGCCTTTCAGAAGCCCCTTTCTGAGCTCCGGAGACTCTAAGTTGCCTGGAAGGCCTAAGAAGATGACTGATTCAGTCTTTAAATGATATGTCTGCAGAATAAAGGCACAATGACTGGATACTCAGTTCTCAAGGAGCCCCAGGGCTCCAACCATGAACACTGTACCCTAACTCCAGTTTGTGGCAGTACATAAATGACAGTACTCCAGAGTAACAAGTCCATGGTCCACTGGAGTTGGCATCCTCTCTCTGAAAGCAGACAAGTGAGTACTGCAGTTTGGATGGCCAGCCTAGAAACATCTCCCAAGGGTGCAGAAAAACCCAAAGGCTGGCCACATAGGGGCACCCATCTGCTCAGACTCACAACTCGTTCTGTTGAGCCCTTGACTTTGATGAGTCTCAACCACTTTATTCAGAGTCTCCTTCTGACTTAAAGGCTCATAGCATTCAAATTCCCCTTGAAGTTGATACCTAAATTAGACAAAACACACCATAACACTGTGGATCTGTAATTAAATTACAATAAAGGTTTAAAAAAAAACAGAAGGCTCTTTGCTCTTATGGTAAGGCTTAATGGCTTTATGTGCATCATACATAAAACCCAGTCTTAAGTAATGTAAGGAGATGCCTCTCATTGCCATCAGAATCACATGCACACACACACACACACACACACACACACACACACACACACAGTTAAAAATAATAGAAATAGATCGTTTTAGAAGAATAAAGTTAAAGAGCCACATATTTGCAATCCAATGAAGTGTTTTCATTCAGAAGATCTATGTTTAAAATATCTGTGACCCACCAAGAGGAAAGCAGGCAGCCTCATCTTTGGATACAGCAGTTGAACAGGCCACATGAGGCAGGCCACAGAAACAATTCTATAAACAATAGCAAAGAAACAGCTTAACGTTACCTCCTACCCACTCACCCCGGTTTATGGTAAGAAAACACTGCGAACTCTGAGTCCAGTGGTTTAGTTATAATTTAAATACCTACAGCTGGTTTGGAGCAGGGGTGTTTGGTGTCTGTATGGACATCAGCACCATTATGTATCTACCCTGTGGCAGGAATTCACCTCCTTTCGAGGAATGCAGTGAGAGGGAGTGAGAGGGCAAGTGTGTCAGTGTGGGAGGCTTCTGTGGAAACATTCATAGGCAACATTGTTGATCTTCCTCAAAAACCAGAAACAACCAAAGCACAGCAGCAGAAGAGGGGGATAAACTGAGGGTATTTCCATGAGTTAAAAGCAAGAGTACAAGTCCAGGCAGCCCAGGGGTGAATCATTCAAGCACCTTTGAGTCCAATGAATAGCCCCAGGTTTCTACTTAGAAAAGGCTCAAACACAGGGTGTTAAAAGCCCTAAAGAGAGCCCACCCCAGGGGCTGAGAGGGCTGGAGGAGCCTTTGCAAGCCCAAGAGAATTTTTTTTCCTGATTTAATCCAGGGTTTCATAAAATACAGCAAACACATTATAATGTGTATTTTGTTCATGAGTACATGTTCTACTTCTATTTTTAATAAAATTATCAATATACATGTTTTTGGAGAATGTGGGGTTATATGGACATTTCTAAATAACAAGAAGAAGAAGAGGAAGAGGAAGTAAAAGAATTGTCCTCAGTTCAAGACAGAGTCCAGTGATGCTTCCTAAACCCACACAATCCTCTGCAAAGCAGTTATGAAGCAAAGCCAAATGTTAAAACTTTGCATAGAAACCCTGAGATGAGTTTAGAGAGCTAAAACTTGTTGATTCTGTTGAGAGATGCTGACAGGTGAGTCGAAGCACCTCAATTTCACTCTGTTATCTTTATTTTAATAAGGGAGCAAAACAGAATTAATAATTCAGGAGCAAATTTTCCTGAGAACAAGAAAGTCTGCGGTGGCTTTAATTTTTAAATGTGAGTCTCCCAATCATTTCCCTGCCTGACGCTAAAAACGTCTACTGACTCCTGTGACTTGGTTGGGTACCACAAAGCCCAGAAGAAGGAAAAGGAGGCAGTGTGGTACCAAGACCGAGCAGAAGGAAAAGGAAGTGGGGCCTTTTAAAATTCTAGAAAAACTCTTGGAAATCCAAATGACTGCTGGAGTTCAGAAGCCATTGTATGTTGTTTGTCCTAACACAATGTCACTTGTTCTGTTCTATTGAAAATTATATACTACATGATTGTGTACCATCTTCGCTACATGTGCGAGCACAGTGCAAAGGCGATTAGAACACTCTGGCTGCATAACCTTATTCATCATCTACCCCAGAATTTTTTTCATATAGCAAAAGTCAAAGTCTATACCCATAAAACAGATACCCCCCATGCCCCATTCCTCAAAGCCTGACAATCCAGTCCTACTTTATCTCTCTAAATTTGAACATGCTGGATACCTCCTATAGCTAGAATCCTACATGTCTGTCTTCTTGAGATTAGCTTGTTTCAACTTACATATAGCCCTCAAGGTTCACCCAAATTGTAATATCTGTCAGCATACACCTCCTTTTTAAGGCTGAATAATATTCCTTTTTATGAACAGACCCTGCTTTATCTATCCACTACCTATGTGTGGATACTTAGATTGATTCCACCTTTTAACTATTGTATCATACTTTAAAATTGATGTTCTCTGTGACTAAATAAAAACAGAGGTCTGGAAGTATAGCTCAATACTATAGCGCCTAAGGCTCTAAGTTCTGTTCCCAGTATCACACTAAAAAGAAGGGGAAAAAAAGAAGAGAGAGAGGAGAAAGATGAGGAGGAAGTGGTGATGGCAGTGGTGGAGGTGGAGGTGGCAGCAGCAGGGGTGGCACTGGTGGAGACAGTAGAAGAGGAGAAGAGGAAAAGAAGAAAAGAATAGGAAAGACAAGAAAAGAAGGCCACAATTTGACACTCCTTCCATCCAATGGCAGGGTTGATTTTGTCTGCCCTGAGACATAGTTGAGCTCCCTAGCCATTTGACTAGTAGAATAAAAGAAAATTATTATCTGTTCAGACTTTTAAAACAGATGGTTTTGTCCTCTACTCACCAGAGGACAAGATGAGAGTCCATGGTGGATGCCCTTCCTTCTGCCCTTGCTTATGCCAGCCTGTCCTCCATCCCTACAAAGGCAGCAGGGATGGAAAGAAAGCTACATAGACCCCCTCAAACCTGTTCTCCCATCAGATATAGAAGGAAAGACAATCTATCTGGAGAACAAGAATTACCAAGACAGCCTGTGCTCATGATAAAATCATTAAGCCGGTAAGTTTTGAGGTGCAGTGTGACAGAAAAATAGACAACCAGAATGACTTTGACAGTAAATCTTCAGAAACTTCCCTGGGATTCTCCCACAGAGGAAAAAGACAGTAATTCTTAACATCCGAAAGATGTGATGGCAGGAAGGCCATTCTCAAGACCAGATTGTGTCTGGCCAACCCCAGAGAGGCAGAGGAAAAAGGAGCCCACAGGACACATGCTGATATTTTGATGCTATGGGCGTGCGTTTGTTAGCTTGCTGGACAGCATTGTGTCGAATGTGTATTGTTGTTAAGTACTGTACTAGGAGGTGGTGACAGGTGAGCACGTGCCTGTGCTCAGTGTTGTCACCTCTCTCTTCTCACCAACGCTTACCACCCTGCCACTTCTCCATGCCGAAATCAGCAGTCAGGTCCACAGATGGAGTGTTTTGCTGAAACTCACCATACTGTGAGAGCCATCCTCCTGCTAAAAAGGGAAAAAAAATCCAAAAGGGGAAAAGGACGCAGCTGAATAGCACTTAGAACTAGCATTTTGTGGCATCTTCTAATGAACTGTGTTTCATTCGCTTTGATTCAAATCTACTAGAAGTTTCCCAGGGTGTTTGGAATTCATGAGACAGTGACAGAAGCTCATTGTTAACTTCTTAGTCTAAGACAACAGAGTGAATTCAAAGACAAAAGCAAGCAGAATACAGATATCTCTTAGGGACAAAATCTTAACTTTGTACAAGACACAGGAAAATCGATTGTTCTAACAGGGCTGTGTCTTCCCACCAAGTTTACTGTGATCACTTTCCCATGCTCAGACTTGCTTTATTTATTTTGGATGGAAAGCAAGTGAAGCATTGCCCCCCAGGAAGGGAAGAGTCCTTGGAATGCTGGTAGAGTGGTCTGTGAACACACAGGATCATATCTACCCATCCTGGCTTTCCTTTAGTCTGTCAATGTGCCAAGACTGATTCAATGCATGGGCTCAGTCTCTCCTGTCCCCGCACCATGAGTATCAGAGCTACATGCTGTGGAAACCAATTTCAATCAAGGAATGGATATCTAGCATCAACCTTGGGTACAGGAAGTGTCAATGGGACACCAGGAAACCCTGATCTCCCACACGCCTACACAACTGCAGTCCTCTCCTCTTTCCTAATGTGTGTGTGTGTGTGTGTGTGTGTGTGTGTGTGTGTGTGTAAGCGTGTTACAGCTGTCTCTCTCAGTTCTCAGTTAAGGCAGGAACCCTATCATTAACTAAGTTCCCTTTAATCCACTCCACACATTAACAATGACTTGGTGCCCCCAAGAATGCCCACAGCATACCTAACATTAGATATATTGGGGAAAGATTTAGAGGTGAAAGAGATACAGAGACAGAACTTGTTTGTTCAGACAATAGGTAGTTACTAACGCTAGGCATTCACATGCAGAGGGGGGCTTGGAGGTCCCCAACGGCTGTAGGGGGTCCCATGCCACAGGTACATAGGGCTATGGGGAATATGTAACTTGGTGAGAACCATGGCGGCCCTATAAGAAATTACCTTGATCTTTGTATGACTATAATTCAAGGCTTTTCTGACTTCAGGCAGGAGGCAAGGGGGGATGTTTTTCCACCCTGCTCCTGCTTGTGTTGGATGTTGACACTGGGCTCTGCTCCCCACATCCTTTGCTTAGGGCCTAAAGGGACTGGCTGCTTTGATACCTCAAGCTTCTTCATCCAAAGTATTGAAAATTAAAACATGAAATAAAGTGTGACTGTTATGCTTGAATCGGTCAGGGTTCTCCTAAGAAACAAAGTCACATGACAAAGAGTGGACAGAGAGAGAAATGCTCTGAGAGACTGGTGAATGTTATGATTGATCCTGGGCAGGGAAATAGCCAAGACGTAGCTGGAGGCCAAGAGAGCAGATATTGTAGTTTAATATAAGCCCAGGGCCACAGAAACAGGGAGGCTAAGTTTATGTGTGACTCCAAATCTGAAGGCTGAAAACTGGGTTTGCTGATGCCTATGTACAGGGCTGGACACCCCAGCTCAAGCAGTAGATGGGAATTTGCCCCTACCCCTTGTTATTCAATCTGAACCCTTTATGGATTGGAAGAGGCCCAAACACATGAGTGACAGAAAATATTAACCCAACCCACCAACTAAAACTGATGTCTTCTCAAAACCCCCTCAGACACACGCAGAACTGTGTTTCACATTATCTGACTCAAATTAACATCATCTCAAACAAATGAATTAAAGGATTACCATTTGCATCTATTCTGCATAAATATTTCCATATGCTTAAATTGCCTTTAGCTGACTTATCATACCTGAGCCATGGCAGATGCTATATAAATAGTCTTGGGCTGTATTGCTGAGCGTGTAGAGACAGGGAAATTAAAGCTACCCATTGTCAGTACCAACACGATCTCTAAACTTTTTTAAGTCCAAGATTGCATTGTTGGCATCCACTTCATTAATGTTCATATAAATGTGAGTTCAGGTCCTAGAAAACCAACTAGGATCAGCCTAGGCCCTCCATGTCTACTCCTGCAGCCTCGGGAGGGTACCTCCTTGTCTCAGCCATCAGTGGTTCTGTCATTACTAAGTGGCACTATTTCCAGTCAGAGCTGGGTCTTGATGAGACCATCTGGAAAAGGTAGGGAAGTGAAACCTCCCCCTCTCCAACACTGGGTAGTCGGAGGAACAGTAGACATAATTGGGGTTGAGCATCGGCATGGCAAACACTTGCCAGGAGATGTTTGTAAGACTTGGGTTTCTGGTGACAGACACTCTGGGAAACGGCTTCTGTCTCTACCCCAAATAAATGTTTATTGTGAATCACGCCCATATTAATGTGAAGATTTTTCTCCATCACACACCCAAAAACCATGACTGTCCTTAAATAAGAACTCTTGCTTTTATCAGCTCACGCCATCTCTGGGAGAAATGTGTCTTTTCCTTTAGCTTCTTGGGTGCTAATTAATTGCTAATTATCTTGAACTACAACTACCTTCCCTGCACTGATTTTGCCACACAGATTCATGAGCATTTTTTTTTTGTTGTTGTTAAACCAAGTGCAGTTTCATGCATTGAAAGGAGCAGGCCCATGCATTATTCACTCCACATAAATGCATGTGCTCCGATTTGAAAATTTCAACGATCTCAGGAAGAAGCATGGAGGAGAAGCACAATCTGACAAAGGCAAGTACTGGGACAGGAAAATTATATACGGATGGAAATGGAGCAATCTGTGTGAAATGAAGCCACTGGGAAGGATGCAAGAACCAGAAGGAAGGAGAAAACTCTCCTGTGCCTCTCATGACCCCAGTGGGCACAAAGGAAGTACAAAGTCACATGGGGATCCCTTCTCTGACCTCCCACAACCTGAGCAAAGCCAAACTACCCTAGGCATTAAAAACTACCTTTGCCAGAACCCACTTGACCATCCAAGGAATGCACAGAAGGCCGGTGTCTCCTCCAAACAGAAGCAAGCCTAGATCCCACTTGTCATCAAGAAGCTGATGAGAGAAGATCCCCAAATCAGAATTGCTTGATTTTTTTTTTTGGAGAAAGATTAGAAGAGAGAAAAGCACTGAACTGAATTGTCCTTCAGGCACCAGCTTTTTTTAGTGCTAAAGCCACAGTTTCAGTCCCCACAAAGTGAAGTGTCTCCTCTTAAGGGTCCCAAGGAAAAAGAGACCCTGTGCTGTATGGTGAGTATACAGGTTTAGTTAATAGGTGACCTCTGCTATTTGCCCTAGCATGCTTTCTATTGCTGCGATAAACACCATGACCAAAAACAAGTTAGGGAGGAAAGGGTTTTTCTAACTGTCATGTCCTGATCACAGTCCATTATAGAGAGAAGCTAAGGCAAGAGCTGAAACAAAGAACATACAGGAAAGTGCCTACTGGCTTTCTCAGTTTTCTTTTTATACAAGCCAGAACTGCCACCCAGGAGTGGCATCACCCACAGTGAACTGGGCCCTCTTACGCCAATCATTAATCAAGAAACTGTCCCTATAAGCTTGCATCCAAGTCAATCTGATGAAGGCATTTTCTCAATGGAGGTTCATTCTTCCTGGAAGACTCTAGCATGTGTCAATTTGAAATAAACAAGCAAACAGCAGCATACAATTTAATAGAGGTAGGGGAGAAGGGCACATATGACTTAATGCTAAGTGACAGAAGTATCTCTCTCCTTGAGTAGGGAATAGAACTTGGCTAATGTGTGGCCTGCAAGACATGACCATGGCCATGGTGTCTTGAGCAGGTGGTAGATAAGATGTGTGTCACTGCCCTGCTTGCAACTTTGCTTGGAGCCCAAAAAGCTCTGAGTGTTCTAACAATACTCCAAACCCCGAACCCCAAAAGCTTCTGTGATAAAGTAAAGAATGTATCTGGGGTTTGTCCCCAGTTGCATGCACAGAGCTCAGTAACCCTAGGAATATCATTGTTAAAGCTAATAGAGATGCTTGGCTTCTGCCAGGCAACTTCAAGATGAGGGCTGGTCATCAGGGAGTCCACAGATATGCCTAGCTTTGGGGCTTTTTGCTTCTGACCTCCAGGAAAGAGAGAGATGAGGAGCTGTGTACAAGCCAACAGCCATTGGTTTATTTGATCAATAAAACCCTGGGGAAAAAATCCTTGGGCATTATGGCTGAGGGCAGCTTCCTGGATGAGGAACACACTGAAAGCCAAGAAGCTGAAGCTTCCTGAACACCAAGGAAGACACAAAAGAACTGGGTGGCTGGGGACTCTCCAAGGATTGGGCTACACGTCTCTTTCCTGGGCTGTTCCTAGCCTGAATCTTCATGATAATGCTCGTGACCACAGTTCTCTCTCCTGGGTTTTCCGAGTTGTAGCAAATGGAGAGGACTGTAAAGACCTGGAATCTGTAGTGTTTGGCTCTAAGTGAAGATGGCCTGGTGACCCTGGAAATGCATCCTGTCCTGTGAAGACAGTGTAGCTCGAACTGAGCCTTCAATGCTGCAGTCTGACACTGACTCTGACAGGTAGAGACAGAAGTAGATGGCAGTCCACCCTCTCAGAGTATAAACCTTGGGACTCACTTACCTTTGGCTTTTCCTTTTTAACACCCACCCATGCGTTACTCTTGACCTTACTTAAGGGTAGTATGTTTCCTCTTGGAGTGCAAAAAAATAGCCAGACAGGAGGCCCAACCATCCCTCAAGCATGTGGCTTTCAAGCCTTTTATAAAGCAGCAGGCTATACTTCATAAAATAGTTCATCAAATAATCCCGCTAATATGCAAGAAATAAGGCAGACACATACGATTCCATTAATAATGTTAAATTTCACACGTACAGAAGTGCGGTTCTATAGACTAGAGACAATAAGGAATGAGCTTCTCTGTGCTTTCCAAGCCTCACAAGTCAGCACATTCCCTTTCTCTTCCTGAAATCAGAAAGGGGTGAGGGAGGCAATAAGAAGAACCAAAAGTCATTTTGCAAACTAGTCTTTTCAGTGAAAGTAGGAAGCAGATACAACCCACAGGCTACAAATTGTGAGCGCGAGCTGCCGAAAGCCGCTGGTTTAAGGAGAAAAGCCATGGAGCAGAACCAGAGAAGAGAGTACAACCTCAGTGAATGGCAAAGAATAACACACGCATCCTGCCTGCATCCCTGACTGGCCAGTGTGTGTAGAAAGGTTACCAACAGGGGCAGGTCAGCTCACGCGCCTGGCTCATGTGCTGGTCAGATAAAGCAAGAGGCACGCTTCGGCCAGTCGTCACTCTGCTCTCTGTGGCCACCAGTACTCGTTTGTGAGATCCTGAAAATGACAAAGAGTAATAAACACCCGGGGGATCCAGATCACCATTCCCTGCCGTGGTACCCAATGAGGTCCCGAATGACAGACCAAAGAAACGATTCCTCCTAACTGCCACCTGATCGACTAGTGAGTTTATTAGGGTTACATCCAGGGGAATGGGTGACTCAAAGGCAGCCGAATCATTGAGAAGCCTCTGCCAACACAGGGATGACTCAAGCAAGAAATCTGTGTCTCGGGTTGGGGATTTAGCTCAGTGGTGAGCGCTTGCTCAGCAAGCGCAAGGGCCCTGGATTCGGTCCCCAGCTCCAAAATAGAAAAGAAAAAAAAAAAAAAAAAAAGAAAAGAAATCTGTGTCTCTGGAGTTCCCTGCACACTGTGCAGGCAATTCCACCAGAGAGTTTCCGCTCAGGCAACGATTAGTGCTTCTAGAACCTGGTGAGGGTCCCGGAGGTCTTTCAATGTCCCGAGCTTCCTGGGCCGGTTAGTCCATAAGCTTCTGGAGACTTCTAAGTTCACTTTGCTCCCTGATCTTCTGAGAGTGTTTCAATTCGAAAAGAATGGCTTCTGAACACGAAGGGTCCTTCTCAGAATATCAATAAAGGGTTGATCTTAGACAGCTAAATTACAGAATTAGCAGATTAAGAAAAGGTGCGGGTGGTGCTGTTTAAGCACAGGACAGCAACATAAGCAGAAGATTAGGGTAACAGCCTGCGGTACATACGCTGTATTCCCCAGCAGTGCGGGGGTGGGGGGCGGGGGAAGGATTTAATTTAAAAGGTATCAGAAATAAAGGAGGAGAAAGCTTGGAATTAAATTCATTGAATGCTTAATCCAAAATAGCTGGGAGTTCTAAAATATAGCTTAAAGCTAATAAGGTAATTAAAGTATAAACATGCATAAAAGTACTAGACAAAGCCATGAATAGTAATATTAATAACTATGAAATAGGTGATTGTGGGATTGGAGCAAAGAAATAAACAAGCTAATTTTGTGATTGTTCTCTGAGGGGAACCAATAAATATTCTTTAAGGAAACAGAGTCCTGAGGTAATTACATGACAGTGCAAAAAAAAAAGCCTTTGAATAAAAATACCAACTTCAGTAATTATCGCAAGAGTGAAGGAAAGGGGCAAATAGCTCACATAATTACATATCTTTAATATACTATTTTCAGAGGTTTCAGTTTCACAGAAAAGCTGAATAAAAAGCATCAAGAATTCCCATCCACTCCCTCCCCCCACCCCACAGATGCACATCCTGCCCCAGAGGGTCACATTGGCTACAACTGGCCAATCTGTGAGGATATATGACTATGACTCAGAAGTCCACGAGTGACACCAGAGTGAACTGCTGTTGTGCACCCCATGTATCTCACCCACAACATTGTGAGTCCATCGTTACAGCATCAAACAGATGAGTGCCCTGGTCCCGAGTCTCCCGTGCTCTGCTCCACTCTGGCTTTAACAGTGGCAGCCACCTTTTCCCTTACTGTTCCTGTCACCTGCCATCTCTGAGAGGTCATGAGTTGGGGGTCACACGTCAGCCTTTCCAATTCGTTTTTCACTTGTAATTGGCATAGAAGCTGCCCCCCGTGTCTCCTCGTGATTTGATGCCTTACTTCTTTTCCTTGCTTAGTGATATTCCACAGTTTAGATTACTATGGGCTGTTTAATCCATTCATCCTGTAGCTATAAATATAACTGATGAACCTCCGTGTCCAGATTTTTCTGGAGAGAAAATTTGATTCCTGTGGGTAAAATATGAAAGAGAGTAATTGCTAAATCAAACAAACTGTTCCGAGTTCAAGGCCAGCCTGATCTCCATAGCACCTTCCAGGCCAGACCTTGTCTCAAAGAAGAAGTTTAGAAATAATAAAGTAGGCAGAATCCCTCTAGGACCAGGCACGTCCTGTGTTTACCGGAAGTCCCACACCCGCGGATCCCGGCCCGCAGCAGCTCTCTGCTCCCAGAACCCGTGGGAGAGATACCTTACCGCCTGGTCAGGTGGGCACTCCTGAGGCTGCAGAGCAGAAGAGACCACCAACACTGCCCACCCCTGCCCACATCCCTGGCCCAAGAGGAAACTGTATAAGTCCTCTGGGCTCCCGTGGGAGAGGGCCCAGGTGAGGCAGGAGCCCTGCCTGAGACACCGCCGGAACCTGAAGGAAACAGACCGGATAAACAGTGCTCTGCACCCAAATCCCGTGGGAAGGAGAGCTAAACCTTCAGAGAGGCAGACACGCCTGCGAAACCAGAAGAGACTGCTCTCTGCACATATTACTGATTCCAGAGGAAAACACCAAACTCCATCTGGAACCCTGGTGCACGGAGGCTCCCGGAAGGGGCGGCGCAGATCTTCCTGGTTGCTGCCACCGCGGAGAGCCCGTGGGCAGAACCCATGAGCCGAACTTGAGCCTCGGGACCACAGGTAAGACCAACTTTCTGCTGCAAGTGACCTGCCTGGTGAACTCAAGGCACAGGTCCACAAGAACAGCTGAAAACCTGTAGAAAGGAAAAACTACAGGCCCGAAAGCAGAACACTCTGTCCCCATAACTGACTGAAAGAGAGGAAAACAGGTCTACAGCACTCCTGACACACAGGCCTATAGGACAGTTTAGCCACTGTCAGAAATAGCAGAACAAAGTAACACTAGAGATAATTTGATGGCGAGAGGCAAGCGCAGGAACCCAAGCAACAGAAACCAAGACTACATGGCACCATCGGAGCCCAATTCTCCCATCAAAACAAACATGGAATATCCAAACACACCAGAAAAGCAAGATCTAGATTCAAAATCATATATGACCATGATGCTGGAGAACTTCAAGAAAGACATGATGAACTACCTTAGAGAACAAGTAGAAGCCTACAGAGAGGAATCGAAAAAAAGCCTGAAAGAATCCCAGGAAAACATAAATAAACAAGTAGAAGCCCATAGAGAGGAGACAAAAAAATCCCTGAAAGAATTCCAGGAAAACATAATCAAACAGTGGAAGGAATTAAAAATGGAAATAGAAGCAATCAAGAAAGAACACATGGAAACAACCCTGGATATAGAAAACCAAAAGAAGAGACAAGGAGCTGTAGATACAAGCTTTACCAACAGAATACAAGAGATGGAAGAGAGAATCTCAGGAGCAGAAGATTCCATAGAAATCATTGACTCAACTGTCAAAGATAATGTAAAGCGGAAAAAGCTACTGGTCCAAAACATACAGGAAATCCAGGACTCAATGAGAAGATCAAACCTAAGGATAATAGGTATAGAAGAGAGTGAAGACTCCCAGCTCAAAGGACCAGTACATATCTTCAACAAAATCATAGAAGAAAACTTCCCTAACCTAAAAAAAGAGATACCCATATGCATACAAGAAGCCTACAGAACTCCAAATAGATTGGACCAGAAAAGAAACACCTCCCGTCACATAATAGTCAAAACACCAAACGCACAAAATAAAGAAAGAATATTAAAAGCAGTAAGGGAAAAAGGTCAAGTAACATATAAAGGCAGACCTATCAGAATCACACCAGACTTTTCGCCAGAAACTATGAAGGCCAGAAGATCCTGGACTGATGTCATTCAGACCCTAAGAGAACACAAATGCCAGCCCAGGCTACTGTATCCTGCAAAACTCTCAATTAACATAGATGGAGAAACCAAGATATTCCATGACAAAACCAAATTTACACAATATCTTTCTACAAATCCAGCGCTACAAAGGATAATAAATGGTAAAGCCCAACATAAGGAGGCAAGCTATACCCAAGAAGAGGCAAGAAACTAATCGTCTTGGCAACAAAACAAAGAGAAGAAAAGCACACAAACATAACACATCCAAGTATGAATATAACAGGAAGCAATAATCACTATACCTTAATATCTCTCAACATCAATGGCCTCAACTCCCCAATAAAAAGACATAGATTAACAAACTGGATACGCAACGAGGACCCTGCATTCTGCTGCCTACAGGAAACACACCTCAGAGACAAAGACAGACACTACCTCAGAGTGAAAGGCTGGAAAACAACTTTCCAGGCAAATGGTCAGAAGAAGCAAGCTGGAGTAGCCATTCTAATAACAAATAAAGTCAATTTTCAACTAAAAGTCATCAAAAAAGATAAGGAAGGACACTTTATATTTATCAAAGGAAAAATCCACCAAGATGAACTCTCAATCCTAAATATCTATGCCCCAAATACAAGGGCACCTACATACGTAAAAGAAACCTTACTAAAGCTCAAAACACATATTGCACCTCACACAATAATAGTAGGAGACTTCAACACCCCACTCTCATCAATGGACAGATCATGGAAACAGAAATTAAACAGAGACGTAGACAGACTAAGAGAAGTCATGAGCCAAATGGACTTAACGGATATTTATAGAACTTTCTACCCTAAAAAAGGATATACCTTCTTCTCAGCTCCTCATGGTACTTTCTCCAAAATTGACCATATAATTGGTCAAAAAACGGGCCTCAACAGGTACAGAAAGATAGAAATAATCCCATGCGTGCTATCGGACCACACACGGCCTAAAGCTGGTCTTCAAACAATAAGGGAAGAATGCCCACATATACGTGGAAATTGAACAATGCTCTACTCAATGATAACCTGGTCAAGGAAGAAATAAAGAAAGAAATTAAAAAAACTTTTTAGAATTTAATGAAAATGAAGGTACAACATACCCAAACTTATGGGACACGATGAAAGCTGTGCTAAGAGGAAAACTCATAGCGCTGAGTGCCTGCAGAAAGAAACAGGAAAGAGCATATGTCAGCAGCTTGACAGCACACCTAAAAGCTCTAGAACAAAAAGAAGCAAATACACCCAGGAGAAGTAGAAGGCAGGAAATAATCAAACTCAGAGCTGAAATCAACCAAGTAGAAACAAAAAGGACCATAGAAAGAATCAACAGAACCAAAAGTTGGTTCTTTGAGAAAATCAACAAGATAGATAAACCCTTAGCCAGACTAACGAGAGGACACAGAGAGCGTGTCCAAATTAACAAAATCAGAAATGAAAAGGGAGACATAACTACAGATTCAGAGGAAATTCAAAAAATCATCAGATCTTACTATAAAAGCCTATACTCAACAAAACTTGAAAATCTGCAGGAAATGGACAATTTCCTAGACAGATACCAGGTACCGAAGTTAAATCAGGAACAGATAAACCAGTTAAACAACCCCATAACTCCTAAGGAAATAGAAGAAGTCATTAAAGGTCTCCCAACCAAAAAGAGCCCAGGTCCAGACGGGTTTAGTGCAGAATTCTATCAGACCTTCATAGAAGACCTCGTACCAATATTATTCAAACTATTCCACAAAATTGAAACAGATGGAGCACTACCGAATTCCTTCTATGAAGCCACAATTACTCTTATACCTAAACCACACAAAGACCCAACAAAGAAAGAGAACTTCAGACCAATTTCCCTTATGAACATCGACGCAAAAAAATACTCAACAAAAATTCTGGCAAACCTAATCCAAGAGCACATCAAAACAATCATCCACCATGATCAAGTAGGCTTCATCCCAGGCATGCAGGGATGGTTTAATATACGGAAAACCATCAACGGATCCATTATAAAACAAACTGAAAGAACAAAACCACATGATCATTTTCATTAGATGCTGAGAAAGCATTTGACAAAATTCAACACCCCTTCATGATAAAAGTCCTGGAAAGAATAGGAATCCAAGGCCCATACCTAAACATAGTAAAAACCATATACAGCAAACCAGTGGCTAACATTAAACTAAATGGAGAGAAACTTGAAGCAATCCCACTAAAATCAGGGACTAGACAAGGCTGCCCACTCTCCCCTACTTATTCAATATAGTTCTTGAAGTTCTAGCCAGAGCAATCAGACAACAAAAAGGAGGTCAAGGGGATACAGATCGAAAAGAAGAAGTCAAAATATCACTATTTGCAGATGATATGATAGTATATTTAAGGATCCCAAAAGTTCCACCAGAGAACTACTAAAGCTGATAAACAACTTCAGCAAAGTGGCTGGGTATAAAATTAACTCAAATAAATCAGTAGCCTTCTCTACACAAAAAAGAAAACAAGCCGAAAGAAATTAGGGAAACGACACCCTTCATAATAGACCCAAATAATATAAAGTACCTGGGTGTGACTTTAACCAAGCAAGTAAAAGATTTGTACAACAAAGAACTTCAAGACTCTGAAGAAAGAAATTGAAGAAGACCTCAGAAGATGGAAAGATCTCCATGCTCATGGATTGGCAGGATTAATATAGTAAAATGGCCATTTTACCAAAAAGCGATCTACAGATTCAATGCAATCCCCATCAAAATACCAATCCAATTCTTCAAAGAGTTAGACAGAACAATTTGCAAATTCATCTGAATAACAAAAAACCCAGGATAGCTAAAACTATCCTCAACAATAAAAAAGGACTTCAGGGGGAATCACTATCCCTGAACTCAAGCAGTATTACAGAGCAATAGTGATAAAAAAAACTGCATGGTATTGGTACAGAGACAGACAGATAGACCAATGGAATAGAATTGAAGACCCAGAAATGAACCCACACACCTATGGTCACTTGATTTTTGACAAAGGAGCCCAAACCATCCAATGGAAAAAAGATAGCATTTTCAGCAAATGGTGCTGGTTCAACTGGAGGTCAACATGTAGAAGAATGCAGATCGATCCATGCTTATCACCCTGTACAAAGCTTAAGTCCAAGTGGATCAAGGACCTCCACATCAAACCAGACACACTCAAACTAATAGAAGAAAAACTAGGAAGCATCTGAACACATAGGCACTGGAAAAAATTTCCTGAACAAAACACCAATGGCTTATGCTCTAAGATCAAGAATCGACAAATGGGATCTCATAAAACTACAAAGCTTCTGTAAGGCAAAGGATACTGTGGTCAGGACAAAACGGCAACCAACAGATTGGGAAAAGATCTTTACCAATCCTACAACAGATAGAGGCCTTATATCCAAAGTATACAAAGAACTCAAAAAAGTTAGACTGCAGGGGACAAATAACCCTATTAAAAAATGGGGTTCAGAGCTAAACAAAGAATTCACAGCTGAGGAATGCCGAATGGCTGAGAAACACCTAAAGAAATGTTCAACATCTTTAGTCATCAGGAAATGCAAAATCAAAACAACCCTGAGATTTCACCTCACACCAGTGAGAATGGCTAAGATCAAAACTCAGGTGACAGCAAATGCTGGCGAGGATGTGAGAAAGAGGAACACTCCTCCATTGTTGGTGGGGTTGCAGACTGGTACAACCATTCTGGAAATCAGTCTGGAGGTTTCTCAGAAAATTGGACATTGAACTGCCTGAGGATCCAGCTATACCTCTCTTGGGCATATACCCAAAAGATGCCCCAACATACAAAAAAGACACGTGCTCCACTATGTTCATCGCAGCCTTATTTATAATAGCCAGAAGCTGGAAAGAACCCAGATGCCCTTCAACAGAGGAATGGATACAGAAAATGTGGTACATCTACACAATGGAATATTACTCAGTTATCAAAAACAACGACTTTATGAAATTCGTAGGCAAATGGTTGGACCTGGAAAATATCATCCTGAGTGAGCTAACCCAATCACAGAAAGACATACATGGTATGCACTCACTGATAAGTGGCTATTAGCCCAAATGCTTGAATTACCCTAGTTGCCTAGAACAAATGAAACTCAAGACGGATGATCAAAATGTGAAGGCTTCCTCCTTCTTTAAAAAGGGAACAAGAATACCCTTGGCAGGGAAGAGAGAGGCAAAGATTAAAACAGAGACTGAAGGAACACCCATTCAGAGCCTGCCCCACATGTGGCCCATACATATACAGCCACCCAATTAGACAAGATGGATGAAGCAAAGAAGTGCAGACCGACAGGAGCCGGATGTAGATCGATCCTGAGAGACACAGCCAGAATACAGCAAATACAGAGGCGAATGCCAGCAGCAAACCACTGAACTGAGAACAGGACCCCCCGTTGAAGGAATCAGAGAATGAACTGGAAGAGCTTGAAGGGCTTGGACCCCCATATGTACAACAATGCCAAGCAACCAGAGCTTCCAGGGACTAAGCCACTACCTAAAGACTATACATGGACTGACCCTGGACTCTGACCCCTCCGTAGGGTAGCAATGAATATCCTAGTAAGAGCACCAGTGGAAGGGGAAGCCCTGGGTCCTGCTAAGACTGAACCCCCAGTGAACTAGACTGTCGGGGAGGGCGGCAATGGGGGGGGTAGGGAGGAACACCCATAAGGAAGGGGGAGGAAGGGGATGTTTGCCCGGAACCCGGGAAAGGGAATAACACTCGAAATGTACATAAGAAATACTCAAGTTAATAAAAAAAAAAAAGAAAGAAAAAAAAAGAAATAATAAAGTAATGATGAATCATTCCCAAATGGAACTAGAAATTCTGCTTCTTTACCTGAAGATATACAGGATACCATCCCGCATAAAGGTACACTAAAACCAAATCGGGGGTGGGGTATGCAAATCACTTAAATATTCTGATGGAAAGTAATTTGTTAAATGAGACACAGCACGGAAAAACACAGACATTAATAGAAAAGATTACTAAATGCATCTACATTGAAATTAAAAATTAAGGGCTTGTCAGACGGCTCCGTGGGGAAAGGAACTTGCTGAAGAGCCTGATGACACAAGTCCAATAACTGGGCACCCACATAGGAGGAGAGAAACAGCTCTTGCAAGTTCTCTGACATCTACAGGTATACCTAGTATACACCGATTTCTCCAGAAATTTTTAGTGAAAAACCAGTGACATATGGTGAGTGATATACAAGTTTGTCACCAAAGGTTCCCACCTCATTTAGCAGTGACAGAGCAGTAAAAACACCACAAAGTTTTCAGGCTGAATTATGTTTAAAAATCTATTTAAGACCATATGTCTTGTTCCCTGTGTGGTTTGATGTTTGAATGTCTTCAAGCCTAGAAGACAGAGAAAAACTGTCTGCTCCTCCCAGACACAGATAATCCCTAGTTAGAAAATACTCCTGTGGGATCGTCTTTTGTACATAGTAAGAATTTTGGTTTCTTAAACAAACAAACAAACAAGCAAGCAAGCAAACGGTTCTGTTATGTGAATATGGTTTTTTTTTTTAATCCCAAGCTGCTTCACAGCAGGTGATTATGATTTGTCTCCTGCACTAGAAGGGGTGTGATTGTGGCCAGCTGCAGATAGTTTAATTCTGGGGACTATGGAGAAGGTATAAATGAGAGAGCCCTGAGAGGGCCTGTGGTGGCTGCTGCTCCCTCTGCTGCTCCCAGTTACTGCTGTTTTTGTTTGACGAGGAGAAGTTGTTGGAGGTAGCCTGACACCACAGGTTGTACTGGCTCCAAAAAGCCTCAAAGCTCCTAATCAGCAGGAAGTAGTCTAAAGAGGTCTGTGCCCTCTTTCCCCTCTAGACTTCATTCTCTCCTACTTAGTGTTAGGAGGTTGAAAGGGATCAGGGTGGAATAAGAGTTGGAAGGGAGGGAAAGGTATAAGAACCTCATAAAGCAGGGAAAAATATGTCAACATTCATGAGCCTATCAGCAAACCCACCACCAACTTCAAACCACCCTGGTCTGTCTAGCACTCTCCGGGAGGAAATACTGCCCTAGATCCAGATCCAAGGCAACTAGAGACAAGCCCAGAGCTCACTGATCACTGATGATCATTCTGCAGCATGTTCACTCTGCCTTTGTGACTTTGCCCGCTGGAAAACATGACAGAGTCTTGGGACCAGGACTGCCCCACTCTGTCTCTCTTTTTTTTTTTTTTTTTTTTTTTTTTTTCAACACTATACTGGCTAGTTTTGTATATCATCTTGACACAAGCTGACGCGTTATCACAGAAAAGGAGCCTCAGTTGTGGAAATACCTTCATGAGACCAGCTGTAAGGCATTTTTTCTCGACTAGTGGTCAAGTGGGAGGACCCAGCACATTGTGGGTGTTGTGGTCCCTGGGCTGGTAGTCTTGGGTTCTATAAGGAAGCAAGCTGAACAAGCCAGGGAAAGCAAATTAGTAAGTAACATCCCTCCATGGCCTCTGCATCAGCTCCTGCTTCCTGACCTGAATGAGTTCCTTTCCTTTGGTGATGAACAGCAATGTGAAAGTGTAAGCTGAATAAACCCTTTCCTCCCCAACTTGCTTTTTGGTCATAATGTTTGTGCAAGAATAGAAACCTTGACTAAGACAAACACTTTTAAAAATTGTGTACCTGTATATGGACATGTATGCATATGCGTTCATGTGCCCATGTGTGCACATGCAGAGGCCCCTCCACTGTCTACATTATTTCTTAAGATGGGATCTTTCAGGGGCTGGAGAGATGGCTCAGTGGTTAAGAGCACCGACTGCTCTCCCAGAGGTCCTGGTTTCAATTCCCAGCAACCACATGGTGGCTCACAGCCATCTGTAATGGGATCTGATGCCCTCTTCTGGTGTGTCTGAAAACAGCTGCAGTGTACTCATATATAATAAATCTTTAATTAAAAAAAAAAAAAAAGATGGGATCTCTCACTGACCTCAGGGCTTACAGAGTAGACTAGACAAGATAGAAAGCCCTAGGGATTCTTCAGCCCTAGCCACTCTCGTTCCAATCCCAAGTGGGATTACAGACATCCACTGCCACACTTAGTTAGCTTCTGGATTCTGGGAGTCCCACTCACCTCCTCATGCTTCTGTATCAAGCACATTAGCCACTTTGTGCCCTCCCTAGTTCTCTCTCTATCTCTTGACTGGCCTGCCTACCATCTCTAGCAGGACAACCATTCAAAAGTCCATTAATAAATTTGACCTCTCCTATCCGAGCCCAAGGGAGTGAATCACACCCGGGTAGTCCAAGAAGCATCCAGAGTTGCACAAACCCACCAGTCCCGGTTGCTCATTCACTTCTTAGATACTTGCCCCCCACTCCCCAACCCATCACCCCACTCTTGATTCCCCACTCCTTTTCCTTATGCGAGATCATGAGGACCAGATGAGGAATTTACTCCTCTCAGAAGCACGAGTATTTTAACAAACTACTTCTTAAAAGACTTCGACACTAAACTGCCACTTTATATCTATTAGGACAGCTGTCACCACTCAAAACAAAATGCACATGTGTGGCAAATGTTAATGAGATGTGTAGGCACTGAGACCAATATGCAAATGAAGACGTGGGAAGAAGAGTGGGTGTCCATTGTGGAAAACAATATGGCAGTTCCCCAGAAAAAACATCAAATTACCAAGTGACTCACCAAACCCATTTCTGGGTTCCTGCCCGAAACAAGAGAGAGAGGATTCTGAGCAGATTCACTCACAACTGTTCACAACAGCAGTCCTCCCAACGGCCAGTGTGGAAGCAACCGCGATGTCCATGCATGGATGCACGGATAAGCGAAGGAAGCATACACTATTATTCGGCCTTAAGAAGGGATGGAACTCCACGGTGTTCTCAAAGGCTCTGTAGTCTGTGAAACAAGGCAGTCCTAGGAGTGGGAAGCTACTGTTTGCTGGGTACATGGTGCCAGGAGAAATGGAAATCTGCAGAGATGGGGGTAGTGATGACTTCATAACAAGAAAAATGGACTTAGTGTAACAGAGCTGTACTCCTACACATGGCTAAAAGGTAGCTCGATTCCAAGCACTTAAAAAATTCGGGAGAGAGGAAGTAAATTGTGCTGTGTATACATTACCACAACAATTAAAAAGATACAAGGCTACATACAGTGCTTCACTGTCTAGTTACTGGGGTTTGAGTTAAATGTGCACAGACACTTTGTGATTAGTATTAGGCGAAGAAGGTCTTAGTCCCCCGTTAATACGACGTGCTGAAGGGTGACGATGGGTGGGTATGCGTGCACTTGCAGAGGCCAGAGTTCAACCTCTTGCGTCCCTTCCCCAGATGCCTTCTACCTTGGCTTGACACAGGTTCTCTCGCTGGGACCTGGAATTCTGTTTTTGTTAGGGCTTTACTGTTGTGAACAGACACCATGACCAAGGCAACTCTTATAAGGACAACATTTAATTGGGGCTGGCTCACAGGTTCAGAGGTTCAGTCCATTATCATCAAGGCAGGAGCATGGCAGCATCCAGGCAGGCATGGTGCAGGAGGAGCTGAGAGTTCTACGTCTTCATCTGAAGGTCGCTAGGAGAAGACTGGCTCCCACATGTTCAAGAGGAGGGTTCATTGCCCTCTCCCACACTTCCTCCAACAAGGTCACACCTACTCCAACAAGGCCACACCTCCTAATAGAACCCCTCCCTGGGTCAAGCATATTCAAACCATCATAGACTCACCAGTAGCTCAGTAAGATTCTGCAAACCCCAGGATCCTTCTGGTTCTGCCTCCCCAGGTATAGCGCTGCAAACACATTCTACTACATCCGGGGTTTTTTGCATGGGTTCAGGTCTCCAGACATACAGGGTAAACACTTTACCAACGAAGATATCCCCTAACCCTTCTTCAGTAACACTTAACTGGCCCCTCTGCATCAGTATGAGACTTCACCCAGCCATTTTGAAAATTACCTAATAGAAAGCAAGTACAACAACGCAGAGAGAGAGAGAGAGAGAGAGAGAGAGAGAGAGAGAGAGAGAGAGAAAGTGCTGTCAGAGAAAAACTTGAGCCACTATTCAGAGCGATGCCCAGCAAGAAGGCCTGCTCACATATGGAGACATCTTCGTTTACAGTCAGCATAGGCACAGTGAGCATGGCCTGCAGGCCAGACCCTCCGAAGGGCAGCTAGAATGGTGCATGGAGGTATGCTCTACTGGGCCACACTTTCAGACTTCTGTAAGTACATCAGACAGTAACTTGAAATCTGGGTCTTTGATTTGCGAGCCTGCTGCTTCCTCCAAAAGAAATAAGCAGAAGCCTTTCCCCTGAAGGCTCAGGCAGGGAATCTCACTCTCCTCTTAGAGGGGGCAGCTCACTTTCCCTGAGCCCAATGCAGATGGAGCAGCAGGGGATATGGAGTCAGTCGTCCTAACTCTTCCTTCTCATAAAGAAGAGACTGAGGCTGATACTGGGGCGGGAGTTCCTTCCTCTCACCTCATACCCCCAACCCCACAGGCAGTCCAGGCTGGGAAATTATTTTTTCCACATTTTCGGCGTGAGTCGTGAACACTGCAGGCAGAGTATTCATAAACCTCAGTTTTCAGAAAGGTCTCTTAGCAGCCCCCTTTAAAGGTTTTTATTAGCATATATTAATTATGCACAATGGCTTCATCATGATATTTTCATGCATGTGTATAATGTATCTCAATCACATTCACCCGGTTAGCCCTTGTCTCGCTCCCCTGATGATTCCCTTCCTTTTCTAAGTAAGGCCTGTTTATGCTTCTCTCTCTCTCTCTCTCTCTCTCTCTCTCTCTCTCTCTCTCTCTCTCTCTCTCTTTGTCTCTGTCTCTGTCCTCTCTCTGTCTCTCTCTCCTCTCTCTGTCCCCCTCTCTCTCTGTCTCTGTCTCTTTCTGTCTCTCTCTGTCTCTCTCTATCTCTGTCTCTCTCTCTCTCTCTCTCTCTCTCTGTCTCTCTCTCTCTCTCTGTCTCTCTCTCTCTCTCTCTCTCTCTCTTTCTGTCTCTCTATCTCTCTGTCTCTCTTTCTGTCTCTGTCTCTCTCTGTGTCCTCTCTCTGTCTCTTTCTGTCTCTCTCTGTCTCTCCCTCTCTGTCTCTCTCTCTGTCTCTCTCCCTCTGTCTGTCTCTCATGTGCATGCATGTGTGACACAATGAGTTTCACTAGGGTTTCCTACAGGAGCATGTGTGAGGGAGTATTGGCAAGAGCAAGATCAGCTTATCAGTAAAGGGAACACCACTGAGGAAAAATGTTTGTCCCTCATCAGCAGTGTTAACTCAAAGGATCTCATAAGCCCCTCCCTGCTCCATGATGTGATGTTGACAGGGCCTCTTCCCCTGCAGGTCCTAAGAACTGCTGAGAGCTCAAGGGTACCACAGCCCAGAAGACAGCATTCCACAGCGCTCCACCTGGAAGCCGCTGATCATACACCAGGAGTAATCTGTATTCTGGGCAACATTCCTCATAGTAAGTAGGGCCTCTCTTGTCTCCTTCTCCCTGCTGAGCGCTGAGGCCCCAGGTGAGCATCAGGTGGCTGGGTCTGAGCATGCCTTCATAGCTTACAGCTTACTGTCAACATTCACTTCCCTGACTCTCAGAGACAGTGTAGCAGAGGCCTCCAGAAAACACCCATGGGGGCAAACCTAGTAGATAGCACAAAGCTTCCTAAAAATCTGAGGTTCGACACTAAACAATAGCATTCCCAAACAGCGAAGAAATCAAAGTTTCTACCATTGAAAGACGTAATTTTTATTTTTCTTGGATATTTTATGTATTTACATTTCAAATGTTTTACCCTTTCCTTCCTCTCCCATCCCCTCTCCCACCTCCCCTTCCTTCTATGAGAATATTCCCACTCCCACCCACCCACTCCAACCTCAACGCCCTGGCATTCCCCTACGTCGGGGAAACGAGTCTTCACAGGATCAAGAGCTTCTCCTCCTATGGATGCTGGACAATGCCATCCTCTGCTACATATGCAGCTGGAGCCATGGGTTGCTTCATGTGTATGCTTTGGTTAGTGGTTTAGTCCCTGAGAGCTCTGGTGGGGTCTGGTTGTCTGACATTGTTGTTCTTCCTATAGTGTTGCAAACCCCTTCAGCTCCTTCAGTCTTTTCTCTAACTCCTCCATTGGGGTCCCCTTGTTCAGTCCAATAGTAAGCTGCAACTATCCTCATCTGTATCAGTAGGGCTCTGGCAAAACCTCTCTGGAGACACCCATATCCGGCTCCTGTTACCAAGTGGAATTTTTTTTTAATTTCTTTTAAAGATGCACTCATTTGATTTTATGGTTATGAGTGCTGAATCCTGCATAGCCTCTGTGGAAGAGATGGCATGACACAGTTCCTGCCCCTTGGGCAAAGCCAGCAGGGCATAGGCCTCCACCAGTGTCGACAGTTGCTGTGGGCCTGGGGTATGCTTGTATAATAATGTACATGATTTTCTCTATGTTCCACCTTCAGGAAATATTCTCTGAAAACATGAGTCTAAGAATATATAACTTCTCAACTATGCAAAATATAAGGATGCAATATGAATTGTATGAGGGTCTTTATGGACCTAAAAGAGCAGAGGCAGCTGCACTATGAGTCAGTTTGTCAGAAAGATATCAAGGAAGGAGATAAAGAGATCTAGGGGGTGGCAAGATCCCACCCAGCCAAGTTTATTGTTTGTGCTTACAAAGGCAGACGGATTCCTGAGTTCAAGATCATCATGAGACAGAGCTACTTTAGGGCCAGGCAGGTAATCTCAGTTGCCAGATCCCACCCAGCTAGCTCATTGTCTGTGCTTACAAAGGCAGACAGATCTCTGAATTCATTGCTATCTATTTGCTGTCTTTTCTGAGAATCAATGGGCCATGGAATAATCAAAGGGGAACCTGGGGTGGACAATTGAATTGACATGCAAATAAAAGGTAGGGCTTTGGTCTGCAAGAGCTGAGCTGTCTCAAGCAGAACACCAGCCTGTCAGCTAGTACCCAGAATTGATTCCCCAACACCCCTTCCCCAGGACCCCTGACCAAGCTGAAACTGGTCCTTGGCATATAGGTATTTGCTTTTATGTGTGTATGTATGTCATGTATATGCCTGATGTCCATTGAAGCTAGATGAGGGCATCAGAGCCTCTGCAACAACACCTACAGGCAGTTGTGAGCTAGCATATGGGTTCTAGGACCCACACATGGGTACTCTACAAGAGCCAGTGTTCTTAACCATTGGCCACTCTCCAGCTCAACTCGAATGTTCCTTTTAATTAAAACATGCTTTACATTTAATTTACTTTAATTGTGTACATACATACATGCCAAGGTGCACATGCAGAAGAGGACAACTTTTTATATCTAGCATACTATTTTTTATTGATTCTTTGGGGACTTCACATCATAGACACCTATCCTATCTTTTTTTTTTTCTTTTTTTCCCGGGGCTGGGGACCGAACCCAGGACCTTGTGCTTCCTAGGCAAGCGCTCTACCACTGAGCAAAATCCCCAACCCCACACCTATCCTATTTGCCTCCCAGTCCTTCCCTGTCCATCCCCCAGCCCCACTGCCCTTGTGACTTCCCCACCCCCAGCACAAAAAAAAAAAAAATGTCCAATTTACTCACTGGAGTTTGGTCAAACTTCCAGTGGCCTGCTCCTTAAATAGAACTGAGTCCTTCCCCTTCCCCCATCCCTGCTGGAAGCCATCTATTATGGCGAGGCATACTTGAGCATCCTATCACAGTTTTCAAGAGTTCTCTCAGATGGCTTCCTGTCTAGGCTGTTACTATTGGGTGGGGGTAGGTAGAAGCAGAGGTTAAGACAGACGTCTTCCATATCCCTCTTTCTTAACTGTGCATCAACAGTCATCCAAATCACTGCGAAAAGAGCTTCTTTGCTCTATATTCAGTCTGCGGGACATAGCTCATGGGCTTGCACATGGTTTCTGGCATGAGCACAAACCACAAACAAGGCTCATGTTTGCAGGGATCTGCAGACCCAGACAAGGCCCTCTGATGCAGCTTGGATCACAGATATCAACACGGCTTCAGGCCACAGCACAGACCATAAACATCTGCCCGGCTGCCAGTGGCAACACAGGCTATGGACATCAGCACAGACACAGCCAGTAAAACCATGGGCTCAGACATTACCCTCAGAGGCATCACAGGTAAGACATCACCACGGCCTTAGGTAACAGTACAGGCCACTCGTGTCAGTATGGCCCCTGGTTGCGGCACACCCCCCATGAGTATCAACACGGCTTCAGGCTGCAGCACAGATCACGTCTCCCCTTGGCCTTTGGTAGAACGTCTCCTCTTGGCACAGGCAGAAGACAACTTTCAAGCGTCAGTTTTCTCTTTCTACTCTGCATGTACTAGGGATGGGTCTCAGGTCCTCAGACTTGACAAGCACCTTTACCTGCTCACCACCTCGATGGATGAACTGTGTGTTTTTGCTAACTCTTTTGCTCTCGGAAAAAAAAAAATATTATGCCTATTTCTCTGTCCTGTAAAAACCTTCTTCAAAGTAATTCTTACAGGTCCATCACTGATGACAATCCCCTACTGCTAGACGTTCAGATCATCCTGTGTCACCCTTGCACAGACAAGATTAAGAAGAACACAGCTCCACAAACACCTTCCTCCAACTGAATAATGGCGTCCTTAGAATAACTCGTGGAAGCAGAAACTACTGAGCAGAGTGGTGCGCTTTCGGTTTGTGCTTACAGAACAAGCAAACTCAGAGCACAGCTGTCAACAGCAGCACCTGTCCCCATCACCCCACTTCTAATTCCTTGCCTCCCTCACCCCTGCCCCTGACATTCAACCTTATGGCTATGTGGTGCTTGCTTTTCTCATTGCGATGACTACCTGACAAAAACTACTTAAGGAGGATGGGTTGGCCTTCTGGGTTTTGTTCTTTTGCTTTTTTGTTTTCCTGGCTCATGGTTCGGGGGTGTAATTCAAGACGGTTGGGGAGTCCTATGTTAGATGGTCAGCTCCACACACTGCATCCACTGTCAGGGGTCACAGTGATACATGGGGGGTACTCAGTTTGCCTTCTCCTTCCCATTCAGCCTCAGATTCCAGCCCATGGGATAGTGTTGCCCACAGCGAGGGTGGATCATCCCATTTCAATCAATTTAGCCCAGGAACGCCACCCCCGCCCTCAAGGACAAGCCCATGTTTTTTTTGTGATTCTAGATCCTGTAAGTTGATGATCAATATTCAACACTTCAGAGTCCTTTTCTTAAAACATGGGTACCCGCCAAACTATTATAGTTAGCTAGATTCAGGGAAACCAACATTAACACAAACCATTAGCTAAGCTTCCAATCATGCTCTTAGCTCTTCAGTTCCAAAGACGCTCGCTCACCGTATCTCTCCCACCACAGTCAGGCAGAGAGCGTGGTCAGTTACTCAAGATGCTTCAAAGTAAAATCGACAGTGTTCAGTTCTGTTGCTTTGCACAGGACATTCCCGGTTCCTATATATTGGTGACATCCTCCATTCCTATTTATTTGTTCCCCTGCTCAGGACCAGGTTCAAGTTCAGTTGATTCCTTCAGCCTTCTTTCCGACTCCGTTACAAAATTAGCAATAGTTACATCTATACTCCTGATTCAATAACATGGGGTGGGTTCAGATAGTTTCCCGGAGTGTGCCTGCTAGTGATAACAAAGTAATAAAGTGAGCAGAGGCGTCGCATAATTCATGTTTCTCAAACTTTATAAATTCATCAGCTCACAGTAAAGCTCTGTGGGTGAGGACACCACTTACCTCAGACATCAAAGATGAAGAAACTCAGCTGCTACCCAGCTAGGATAGTCACCCATCCTTGTTCATGTTCACAGTTAGGAAAGGGGCTGCACATGCTACTGGAAGAGAAAGGTAGTCACCAATCTCCCCCAGATAGAAACCTTATGACCTACAATAGCTGCCTGCCTGCAAGGTACACTAGTCCAGTTGTGGTGCAAATGATAGAAACCAAGCACTTTTCGTTTGTATTTAAGGTTCATTCCATGAGATGGAACCCATACTTCACACTTCCAAAATGGACAAGAACCTGAGGCCAGACAGGTCATGGGCCTAAGGGACATCTATTACTATTATTCTGCTAATGAAAAATAAAATAAAATGATTCCTAATGACATTCTGCTGTCCTCATAGATCGGTGCCTGTCTCAACCCTCATCAGAAAAGCTTCTTCCTGCAGTAGAAGGGGATTAGCACAGAGACTAACAACTATACACTGTGCAGAGAGTAAGAGCGTTTAGCCTTAAATGAGATGTCTTTATCAAATCTCTCCGCTCAAGGGTCAGGGATCCATGTAAAAGAGAAGGTAGAGAGATTGAAGCAGCCGGAGGAGATGGATGACGTTAAAGAGGCCGTGTCTTTCAGACACAGCAGGACAGATGCACATAGGAACCCACAGGGACTGTGACAGCATGCACAGGACCTGCCCAAGTTCAAACCACACAAAATTCCAGCATGGAGGTAGGCAAGGAGACAGAAAGTTCCCACTCCTAACCGAAACTCTATGTTCAATTAATACCTGCTGGGAAAATCAGTTTCTACCATGAAGTCATACTGGGTACCTCAGCCGTACTCCAAGGCAGATTGTATGCTCACAAGTAGTTGCCAACACAAAATGGACTCTGTGTGTGCTTTTATTTTTCCATTGTTATGGTTTTATTTTTGTCTTTGGCAGTGTTTATGGTTTGGGGTTGTAAGAAAGAACATGAAGCTGGGTGGGTAGGGAGGTAGAGAGGCTCTGGGAGGATTTGGGAGAAGGCGAAAGAATATGATTAAAATATAATCTATGAAAATATTTAAAATTTTTTAAAAATGTAATAGAAAATGAAAAAAAGTTGAATTCGTCAGCCCTCAGGATATTTAGCTCCTCACTCATAATGCGGCGTCAGTTATAACACATCTTATTAGACACCACCTCAGGTCTGACTGAGTGGAGAAACGCCATACGTCAAGAGGACCCAGACATGCCATGAAATCTGCCTCTGGAGCCTCAAAGCAACTATAGGACCCTCGCTCGGGTAAACAAAAAGCACAGTATTTCAGAAAAACTTAAAGTACGCCAGAACTTGACGTTTGTGTTATTTTCAGGTGCCAGAGGTAATTGTGTCTTTCGGTGATTTTTTTTTTCAACCATTTTAAAACGTATGAAAATGGGTGGTGACTTGGATTTGACTGGTGGGCTATAATTTACTACTCCCCACATCAAAACAAACAGCATGTGAGCAAAAGATAGAACGTGCCAAGTCTGGCGGCCTTGTATCTTGTCAATGAGGAATTTTCTACTTGCTCTGACCAAAAATAATAGTAATAATTATTATTATTATTATTATTATTATTATTATTATTATTATTAAGCATAAACCAAATCTAATGGAACCTGCAAGGCACTGTGCTAGGGAAGTCCCCAAGGGCCTTGATGTTCCACAGCAACTGTGATTATTTAAGAAGGAAATATTTCATTATTCAATATGTGTTTTCACGTGGTCATTACACTGGTAGGTCATAAATACGAATTATCGTAGCATCTGTACTCAACGAACAGAACTACTAGGTACATTTTCATATCAAGAAGATAACTGAGGCACTGAGGGACCCTCGGTGACACTAAGTCAGGCCCAACTCCTCCATGCTTCAGGGTCCTCTCCAGAAAGCGACAGGGTTCTCTATTCAAATCAAAGCTCTCAGGTTAGGGTCCTGTGCCTGGCACTCTCCTGACCATTCCTGGATGGTAAACAGAATGACCCCAGGGAAAGTAAATGGAAAAAAACGAAGAAGGAAAGCAGATAGAAAACCGAAGGTGGCGCCTATTTCTTTCTATGCGGCTGCTTCCTTCCTTCCTTTTCCGGGCCTCCCCTGCCTTTTCCACCCGGCGTATTGCCATCCATCGCTCCTAACCCACAGCCGGTTTGTCAGTTTGCTTGTGCCGTTGCAGTAGAATCCGGTGTGATTGAATTCTCAGCATGAAAACAATCTTTCCTGACAGCAAGCTCGTGTGTGAACACTTCTCTTCCTCCTAGGGGTCTGAGAGCAACAACTCCAGGGAAGAAACCGATCTCGTTCCTGAGGTTCAGCAGCCTCGAAGGGAGGCGCAGGTTCCCTAAGGAATCGAGCACAGCGTCTACAGCCAAGAGAAGACGAAGGGGATGACGGAGATGGCAGAAGCCTGAGAGAATTTTGCCCATTGGTCTGTGCCTCCCTCTGGCCACGGAGTCTGACTCCCGGTGCTATGGAGGCTGTCAACACCCTGGAACCCTCAAGCTCCTACAGGTTTTGCTAGGAATGTCAGTTGCTGCGTCATAAATATTTTAAGTATTGCAACATCTCCATTTAACAGAACCGTGCAAGCCGTGTGTCAGGTGCCCTAGTGCCCAAGACATCCATGCCTGCGGTCCGCTTGATCAGAATTTAATCTCCCAGCCGGAAGCTCAGGGACTCCTTAACTTCCTTAAGCCAGATAAATAATGCTTCCCTCCAGGCTACTCCAGTCTGTGCTGCCTGGCCAGTTTGGACCAGTTTGGACCCAGGGAATCACATGTCCAGGTATGGTGCTGCCATCTCCTGAGAGTTTCCGTTCATCTTTAGGAAGAAGAGGCTCGACCTTTCCTTCCCGAGTGCTGTTATCGCCCAGAATAGATACTGCCACAGAGAAGATGTTAAGTGTGGATCTGTTGCTGTGATGCCCAAGAGAGCTGACATGGTGGTCAGCAAGCCAGCCCTGCTTTGGCAGGAAGCCTAGTGGCAGCCCTTCACACCCCAGCACTCTCTCTGAAGCACAGTCTGCTCAGAGTTTCTAGCGTGGCTAAAAAGAGTTATGGCTACCCTAATATAGTTTCTGAACTAGAGCTTTAAAGGCTGCTGTGAAAATCAGAGTTGGCAAGATGCCTCGGAGGGTGAATCCCAATCCGGACAACTTGAGTTTCATCCCCAGAAGCAGATTGTGGACAGAGAGAACCAATTCATGCGGGCTGTACTCTGACCTGCACATACGCATGCACACTAAATAGATATGTAAATTAATAAAGGTAGATAATTTAAAGCCCTGAAACCACATTTGTTGTATGACAGATGTAAGACTTGAGCCCAGCCTCTGTGCAGAATAGCACACATCTTTGGTCATACGCGCCATTAAGTCCTGAGTACCACCATGGCAGGCTCTTCTGTCCCAGTTTCATGGGCAGTAGCAGTCCTTGAGTATTAACAGAAGTAGAGAAGCTGGGAAGAGAGGCATGTGCCTAGAATTCCTGCACTTAGGAGGTTAAGGCAGGAGGAACAAGAATTCAAGGTCATAGCAGGTTACAATGAAATCAGGCCAGCCTGGGCTACATGGCACCCAGTATCAAAACAATAAACTTTAATAATTAATTGACTCAGACTAACTTGTGTATAAAGTGTTTATTATCAGAGTGCTGAGAGCTCATAAAATATATGAGGCTAAGGAAATCCACAGCCTACTAAGGAAATGAGATTCCTGAGTAACATAAAAACAGGCCAGCAAGACACACAGATTAGAGGGAGAATGATTAACTGACGTTTCCAGTGTTAGGGAGTGTTGAACTTATCTTAAACATCCTACAAGGCTGTCTGACTTCTGAGAATGGCAATGACTTTGAAGAGACTCGGAGCCCAACTATACGCTATCTCAGCCCCTAAATAGCCATTTCTTGACCCTCTCTGCATTTGGCCGAACGCCCTTGTAAAAACGCTTTTGTAATGTACAAACAGAGCCCTGACTCCCACCAACACTAAAGCTAACAATGTCATCTCATCAGACACGAGTCTGAGGCCTACAGTAGAAATCTCCTGGGTTTGCTGCAGCCCACCTCCCCCATGTTTATGTCAACGTGTTTTATGATTTTTCTTTGCTGTTGCTCTAGAAAAATTCATGAAACTGTTAACCATGTTAGAACATGTAAATTTAGGTAATGATCAAGTCCCGGTCACTCAGATTTGGCTCCCAGATAAACCCTCTCTTGCGTCCTTTGATGTGAGAGCTATGTATTTTCTAGCAGAGGTTCTCACATCTGTGAGCTGCCTTTCCAGACTGTGCACCCGAGCAAGTCTAGCTGGCTGAGGTAAGGAAGGACCAGGGCACTTCAGCTTCAGCCAAGGAGAAGATCACCTATGCTACCATCCCCCAAGGCTGCACACAGTGTGGCAGAAAATCCTTCAGAAGGAGCTGGGGGAGTGGCCGAGGAAGAAATTCTGGGAAATGATTAACGAAGGCATCACTGGTGGTTAATATTGTTGGTGCAGAACGTGAACAGGAAAGGGAGTCTGTTTACGTTGATTGTTTTTCCTGAATAGAACCACTGTAATCATCAAAGTAGTCAACTGCGTTTAAAATTCAAGTGCTCTAAAATTCGTGCACAAAGGACTAAGGTGTGCCAAGTTTTGGACCTTGAATCCAAAATAACCCTCCTGACTCCGCTTTCTGGATGCTGGGATTACAGGCATGGGCTGCGATGCCCGGTTTATGCGATCTTCTTTGTAACGGTGAAATATTCTGAGACTTAGCTTTTGAACTTCACCAAGTCAGCTTTGAGAATATCAGGACGTGTTTGTGGATGGCTGCGTTGGTCATTTCCTTTTAAAATTTCTGTTTTACTTTTAATTACATGGCTATGGGTGGAAGGACATGGTGGGTATGCATATGTGAGTAAAGTGCCCACAGCAGCCGGAAGAGGGACATCGGATCCTCTGAGGAAGGAGCTACAGGTACTTGTGAGCCACCTGATGTAGGTGCTGGGACCTGGATGCGGATTCTCTGCAAGAGCAATGCACACCCTTGACCTCTGAGCATGTCTCCGGTCTTTTCATTTTCATTCTGTTGTTCTCTACGGACCGTGGGGCAACTCTAACTGTGTGACTCCCAGAACTGATGGGGCCTCCACTTCCCCTGGATCTGTACAAATAGGTGTGACCCCAGTACTTTCTCATTTAAGGTCATTGTTTCCCGTTTGAAGCATCACGATGTAGTCTGTCTTGTTGAAGGCCGCTTGTGAAAACTGATGACAGCAAAAGAGTCGACCCTGGACAGTGCTTTCCATTGATCAGTGATTCAGAGGGAAATCAATAATTAGCAATTTCTTTCTCTTTCCAAACTACTGAATAAAAGAATGATAGGGATCAGTCATTTGCTATTCTAGTCAGTGCCCAACACTTAGACACTTGACCTGCAGCCACTTAATCTCCCTGGGCTTTAATGAAGAACTTGTACTGGTTCAGCGTTGGGTCAATCTGACTGATGTTTGTGGAAGTTGCCAAAACTGCTTGCTTGCTTTGTCCAGAAACTGGAAAACATCTTTACGAGGCAGCTTTTGTAGTTTGTGGTTTGGAACCTAAGCTTCTCCAAGAGCTCATGTTTTGCAAGCTTGGTCCTCAACTGAGGGTACCCTTGCGAGGTAGTGAAAACTCTAGGTAAGGTGGCCTTGGCTGAAGGACACCATAGACACAGCTTTGAAGGGTATACTTTGAGACCAGCTCTTGGTATTTGCCTCCCTCCCACCCCACTCTCTTCCTGAGCATCCCTCATTCCCAGCTGTCATGATGTGAGTAGTCCTGTTCCATCATGGCATCCTGTAACAATGCTCTGCCTCTACACAGCCCAGAAACAAGAGTCAACAGTCCATGCGCTGAGCCCCTGGAATTGGCATGAAATAAACTCTTCCTCCTCTTAGTGGATCCCTCTAGTGTTTTGTCACAACCAACTAAGTGCTGACTGACACAACTACTCTTCTTCATGTCTCGACCTCGCCTTACATAGTCTTCCAATTCAAGTCGTGCAGATTTCCTCTTTGAGGAACAGGAATGAAAAAAATGGAGAAAAGGGGTGCTGTATCGTGGTTTTCTCCCAGATCAAAGCCTCCCTTCTTGGAGAGAAATGTCTTAGAATGAGATATTTACGGGGAAGGTGAAATACTGCAGGGAAGCTCCTCAAGGCAGGAAGTAAACAATTAAAAGAAAAAACCCTACAGGAAGTCCCTGAACCTGACAGGATTCATGAGACTCCTCCATCCCCAAGAGTCTGTAGACAGAAAACACTAATGAGAGTCACTCTACAGCCAAGGATTCTGAAGAAGCAGAGCAGCCAAACTGCCTAGAAGGAACAAAGTCTAAGCTGCCTGGAAGTAAAGACAAACTGAGTCGCCTGGAAAGAACACACTCCAACTTGCTGAGTGGCCTGCAGGCTATGTAGTGATTTCCCTGTCCCCAACTTTTGTGATGTGCCTCCCACACTGAGTTGGGTTTTGGTGGTACCACTGTCTTGGGGTCTTTTATACTCCTGTAAGTAACCCCCTCGTCCATATTCCCGTATGTAATCCCAATAAAACTCATTGGTTTGCCATACTGAGCTTTGGGGGGTACAGTTTCTGTGGTCTGTCATTGGTTCCCTATCCGGGGTGAGTAGCATGTCTCCCCAGGAAAAGTCAGTCACACAATAAGAGAAAAGAGGTAGGATTTGGAGCAGGTGGACTGGACATCAAAGAGGGTTATATTCATAAAATATGCATAAAGTTCTCATCATGTGAAACAGCCAGATTCACAGGGAAAAGGGAGTTAAAATAGGCAATTTCATGTTTCCACATAAGCAACGCTGGACAGACTCTAAAGCTAGAGCGGAGAGTGGGGCAGAGGGGGTCCTGGCCCTTGTAGACGTCAAGCTTTGTTAGATTATACGTCTTTACGCTGGGTCAGTGGTTTTCTGTGAGAGAAAGAAAGGCAAAATCTTCCATTTGGGAGTGGCTTGTGACAGAGGAGAGCTGGGAGCTTAGCGTGGGGCCATAAATTGAAACTAAGCCGGGCAGGAAGGCCTGGGGACACTGCAACCTGAGGGGACCCTGGGGAGGAGTTTGGGGAGGTGTGAGTGAAGAGGGACAGGAAGACCTGAAGACCAAACGGGGAGGTAACATCCTCAAACAAAACTCCCAGTAAAACAGGTAGTCTCCCAGATAGCTCAGCTCAGCCCAGCATGTCCCTCCAAATACTCGGGAAATGTAGTGGCTAAAGGAAAGGAAGGATGGAATTTGAGACCAGGGCTCTGTATGACACCCAGAACGACTTCTGGAATTCATTCGGGGTTTATAAGAAGGATAGCTGGGTCAAGATTTTACCATATATAGATTCGAATGAAGAGATTATTTGGCTGTAATGAATAAAACAGGAGAAAGGCCAAATCAATCTTCCTAACAAGATTCTCCATGTGGCTCTCAAATTTTTACTTCCTCTCAAATGTTTATCTGGAGCATTTGTTCCTGGAGATGAGTGAACTCAGTTCCTGGCTGGAGGGTTTCATTTCCTGCTCAATATTCTCTTCTCTGAAGTTGGGCTGATATCTTAGCTGCTGTCATTGAGGATGCTGCCTCAGACACGGGCTCCACACAGTCCTTCCCAAATCCAGAGTCAATGTGGAGCTAGACACTCTCTTTAGAGAGGCTGAAGACGAAGTATGGATAAAAATGCAAACAAACAAACCAGGCCCCGGAGTCACTGGGACAGACTGTGGTTCTCACTACGTAATGTGCTTTGCCCATGATACTTGAAGCCACAAGGCTCTCTTTCTTAAACAAATAAAAAGGGAGAAGACAATTTGAAAAAAAATCTATGTAGTAGAATTTTGTGATCTGCAAACATGTTGTTTAGTGTGTGTGTGTGTGTGTGTGTGTTACAAACTTGTGAGGGTGTATGTGTGTATGTTTGTATGTATGTATACCTGTGTAAGAAAATCCCAGAGGTCAACATCAGGAGACATCAAATCCATTGAAGCTGAAGTTAAAGGAGGTTGTAAGCTAGGAGCTGAACTCAAGTCCTCTGGAAAGGTAGCAAATTCTCATAACCACTGAGCTATCAGTGAAGTCTTATGGAAATTTAGTTTTTAAGAGCCAGTGGAACCTAATTCCATTGTGCTTCTAAAATCTACTAGAAGGGAGACATTGAACTAGATATTCGGTCTCTCTGGGTTTTGGATTCCTCAATTGAAAGAAAAACTATACCCATCACAATCCTCTGTAGGCTTTATGGGTACATGGTGTGATATGCATGTAAATTATAGAGCCTAGCTCTTGTACATAGTCTCTTAGCAATATGTAGTCTCTTAGCAATTCTTCCTGTTGCTCTGATAAAATATCCTGACAAGTGCAGCATTAAGGGAGAAGAGGTTATTTCAGCTCACAGTTCAAGAGTGCAAGTCCATCATAGAAGGGAAGTCATGAAGGCAGGCATTTGAGCCAGTTGGTTACATTGTATCAAGTCAGGAAGCAAAGAATAAGCACTTGAATCCAGCTCACCCTCTCCAGAATCCTAGCCTAGGGAATGGTGCCACAAACAGTGGGTTTGTGGCTTCCTGCTTCCTGCTTCCTGCTTCCTGCTTCCTGCTTCCTGCTTCAAGCGACCAATGCCCAGAGGCCTGTTGCCCAGGTAATTCTGGAGCCTATCAGGTTGATAGTTGAAATTAACCAGCACACTCAACAAATCAGCCACAATGTTCACAAAAAAAAATGAGTTTCTAAGAATGAGTAGTTTTCAAGGCATCAGAGCTGTAGTTGTCAAAGCCAAGATCCCAGCATAGGTCTACTCGAACCCAATGTTCTTTCCAGGATTCAAACTGAGTGAGTGAAGTTGAACCCTATCCATCTCTACAATGAACAGCCTGTCCCCTTGCAGGTGCTGTTGGGGTACAAGTTAGTTAATAGATTGTAGGCAGTCGGCTACCATAGTCACTTAATTTATTAGATGTCCTGGTTTCCCCTGGGGGTGGTTACTTATACCTCAGAGAGTCATCCATCTTAACTCTAGGCTTTTGCAAAAAGAAGCTGTACAAGAGACAAGGCATGGAGATAAATAACTAGGACAAGAGTGAGCTGACCTCATGCAAAAAAAAAAAAAAAAAAAAAGAGCATCTTCAAGCTGAAAGAGAGAGCACATCTCTGTTTAGAGAATATATATATTCTCATTGCCAAAAAGGCAAGTCAGTATCTAACACATTATCATTCGTTACTTATTTCAAATATGCATATCTATAGGCAGGTCATATGGTCAACAGTGAGTCTTCCAGAAAGGTGGACTTGAAGTGAGAAGCTACTGTCCCTGATGGAATTATAAAGGAGAGCTTGTGATAAATACACCCAGTTGTCTGCAGAAGGAATTGCCTGCCCTAAGAGATCATGCATAGTCATCACAAGATGACTTGTTATTTAAGAACTCCCACAGTTCCCTGTATCTAGTGTAAAGAATAGCTCAGCACTGGGAGATGAAGGGTGAGGCTAATTTAGGCAGCAGCCACCGTGGTGGATGCTGTCATGTATCTTTTGTTCACAGATTTCTACGGCAACTGAATTAGAGTTCCACTTCACAGGTAGAAGGGGGGGCACTGAAAATACATGACAGTGGTACTATTTGTCCAGGAGCTTGGGGATGAAATTTGAGTCAAACTCTGGCCCCAGCCACATCATTTTTCTACAGAGAAGAACTTGAATATCAACGGCATTTTCTGGTCCCCAGAGAAGAAACTTTTCTATAGTGAGACTGGAGACTTTAGGTGAGGTAAGTCTCTCCCTGAGCACCCAGCAACAGTAGAGCCCTCCTCTAAAACACAGTTCTCCACGGGCTTCCCCCCGGCAGGATTGACACCAGCCCTTCAGTGCACTTCTTTTGATATAAATTAGTCAATGATTGATCTGATTCATCCACCATCTCCTTGCTAACTTGATCTCCAAGAGTCATTCCCTGGCCTCTGTAGGTACGCAGGGAACAAAGTTTCTGGGATTTGGAGAGACTGGGACTAGACTGTCTGTCACAACTTCCCCTACCACCCTGAGGCAGGTTTCATCCCTACTAACAGAACACTTGCCAACGTCTGGCGTATCTCTGTGAGGCCTGTCTCCCAAGCTAGAGCACCTTGCATTATCTCAACAGATCTCAAGAGAACCCCACTTGCAGCTGTTAAGTACCTCTGTGCCCAGATGTTAAACTAAGCACGAAGGGTTAGACTCTAACTCCAAGATGATACTAAGTTCTACCTCTGCTCTCGGGGAAAACGGTGACACAGAGGAGCTCACAGTTTTTCACCATGAGATTTTTTTAAAAAAAAAAAGTCATCTGAACACATCGAAAGAGGTCTGTTTCTCTGGGAAGCACAACCTAAGAGATATAGAGCCCAAAGGTGACGTGTAAAAATGATTATCAAAAGCAGAAAATGTTCCCCTTGCTACTGTGATATCCAAATAGAAGTAGAGGCTGCCCACTCAGTCTCATCTTACACCCAAAGCAGGACGGGCTCCTCATAACTGCTGGAGGGGACATACAGAAAGAATTCCCTGACACCTTGGTGGTCCTCAGGTCCTGGCTGTCTGTCTCCTTCCGCCTTGCTGGGTCTCCTTCTGTCTCATACCCAATGCCCAGAATTTTCAGTGGACAAAACAGAGAACCTCTATTCTATGTCCCCAAAACCATGTCAACCAGAATGACATTGCCCCTTACATGCCCTAGAGCATACACGATAAAGACTGAAGCTTGTTTCAAGCTTCCGTCACCCCTGCAATGATGACACCCCATAAGTGCAGTCTGTCCCCACCCTATCAGCCTCTCAGACTCACAGCAGAATGACAAGCTAAACTCCAGTTCCTGGAAAGGTAGGTGGGCTGAGCGCTGGATGAGACAACACTCGTTCATCCCTGGATTACATTCTGCTCTGTCCCAACTAGCAGCATAAGAAGCCATATGCTGAGCTGTATTTCTGGCTAATAACCAGCAAGGAGGAAATGAGCCCGTGTGTGAATTATCCTGTTGATGTTCTTCGAGTTGCAGATCCAAGTGTTATTTTAAGTGCTTTCTCTGCCAACATAATCATCTCCCACCACCGATGCTTCATTATGAAGGAACCTTGGAACTGGTCTTCATGTGTCCCTCTTTCCACCTAGAATCTGCTTCCAACCTACCAAGCTTAATTCTGCAGTGGTCACTGACACCTGAGTACCCGTGAGCATCCGCTAGCCTAAAGAGGAGGAGAAAAAAATTACTTGCTGGCCCTTATGGAGAGAAAACATGAAAGGGGCAATGATTTTACTTGAAGAATAGTCAACATCTTTGAAAATGCATCAAATAATATTTTGGCATAAAACTTGATAAGCAAATTCAGACACATTACTGGAAAGTTCTTTGAAATAAGGGATGGATGCTAAATAAGAAATGGAACATTCTCATCAAGGAAAAAGTTAAAAATCAGAAAGGAAAAGGAAAACTTTGGCTGGCACTGTTTTTTCTGTTCTCTCTACACCTCAGGCCCTCTGTATGACCCCTCATAATTGCATGTTCTAGCTCATTCTCACAACTTCTGAACCACACTGTCTCTGTTACTTGGTCAGTGTACAAACCTAAAGGGCCTGAATCTGTCTTTCCATACAACTTCAAAAACACCTGTATTTACAAATGATCATGAGACAGGCATACACGGGAAGAAAATCCCACAAATATGGGCGCCAAATTATAGCATAAAGGCAGACTTATGAACCCACTCTCCAGGTATCTTTAAAATCTGTCAGGAAATCTCCCCAAGTGTTTTGGGTCTAACTTTGAATCCCAACACTATGAAAAGTCGACTTATCAATGAAATCATTAACAAAAATCTACCATGTGTTCTGATCTACAGAGACACTAAATCCCAATGTCTATCGTTTGATCGATTGGCTGGTTAGTAGTAGGTTTCTTTTGAGGCAGAGTTTCATGCAGTCCAAGTGGGTGTTAGCTTCTGAGGGGGAGGCTAGCCTCGAACTCCTGACCCTCCCAAGTGCTGGGATTACAGGGCTGCACCACCACAGCCAGCTTTTCTGCTTTAGTGTTGTCTGCTGTAGTACTGCCTCCCACCTGATCCACCTACATCCTCCTCCGTAGGCAAGCATGGCTCCTCTGTAGGCAAGCATGGCTGCTGCTCCCCGTCCCTGCAACTCCTCATCTGCATGTTGATGCATCCATGCATTCATGAACCTGTTTGAAGCATCTACTCTGTCTGCTACCTAGCTAAGCAAGCAAGATAAAAATAAACAAGACAACCCTGGACCGTGTGCCCTTTATTCTAGTGTTTTAGATAGATCTGCTCCCCATGCAGAATCTATATACTATCTGTTTGCATACAGTAACCAAGAAAACACACACACACACACACACACACACACACACACACACACACACACACACACACAAACTCATACTGATGAGGTCCCTTTAAGGTCTTATGGTTGAAATAAAAACTTGGAACGGTCAGGCTACAAGAGACACAGCTATCTCTCTCACCCGTATTATTACTCCCACATTTACTCAAATGAATTTATCAACCCAGATTCGGGAAGCTTCCAATGAATTCAGAACCAATGAGATATCATTATCACCCCTGATTTTCTTTGCTCACACGTACCCCATTTGTTCTTTCTCCAACTTTGAGGAGCAGGCGGTGTATCTGGAGGTGGGAAAGAGAGCAGCAATTAGCCAGAAATGAGAAAGCTCCTAAACTGCCCTGCACTGCGTGCAGACACAAGAACGACATGAATGTGTGCAAAAGTGAGGGATTTGATCGGTGTGGATCCGTCTGTGAAATGTGCAAGGCAGAGACCGTCCTCCCCAAAGAGCCCCAGATGCACCTGTGCCAGGATCCTGACGTCACCGTTCTTGCACAGCTGTCAGAGGAGAATAAGACTGTTGCAGGAGGAAAGGTTTTGTGGACTCCAGGTGTTCTCATCACATTAGTCACTGCTGTCACTACTGTAACTTCTCAGTCCTGTCCCCAACTCCTCCCCATGCTCAGATCCCCACTGTGTTACCCTCAGCCTGTCTTCTGTGGCATCGCATGGGATCTCACTCTGCCCATTCCGCTTTCTACCTCCCTGGACAGCAGAGAAGGACCACAGACACACAGACTCTGCAACCAGGCCACTTGGATTTGCATTCCCAAGACTGAAAACCACTAAGCCACCGGTGTCTTGGCTTCCTTGATTATAAATGAAACTAATAATGGTACCTCATCCCAGGGACCCCATGAGGATGCAGTGAGTAACCACAGCTTGACGTCCCTGGGCAATCTCTCCTCTCATTATCCTGTGTTCTGTCCACCAGGAAGTTCTGCTGTTATGCTCTCTCGTTCCCTGTTCCTCTACTGCGTGTTGGACGTTAGCATCCTTCTTCAGTCTGTGAGCTTCTCAAGAAGATAAACTGGCTTTGCTGTCTAAGGAGCCTCATCCCGGGTCTGGCAAACAGCACACAGTAGATGTGCAACCGAGTAAACGAATTGAAAGTGGTGAGCAGGTCGGGGACCATAGACAAGGTTTCTTTGTATTCACAGCTCGACCTCGTTCCCTCCTTGGGCAGTTGAAGACACAGACTGATTCTGCTCCTGGGTGTCTTCTAGGGAATAAGTATTTATACTGTGCCTTCAGTACTGCTACCCAAATGAGAGTCAGTCAGCTCCTTCCTTCTCAGACGGAATCTGGCTATAAATACTATGCTTGGAGAAAATGCATTAGAAATGCATCCCAGGAAATAGTGTACGGCTGCTTTAAGCCCAAGAAGTGTGTGCATAATTGAACAACTGCCCTCACTGTAGCAAGCCTTTGAGGGAGGCAAAGCAGGGTGATACAGTCCTTCAGATACAGCGTGAGTGTCACCTGTTGGGTACACCAATGATGTCAGGAGGCCCGTTCCGCTGCCATCATCCTCTAACTTGATTTAAAACATCTGCTTTGTCGGGAGCAAGAGAAAATCTTGCAAAACATAACTAGGATATCGTTCTTCCCATTAACTCTATCAAGGGCCATGTATACACAGGCAGTCACACGTGCACACTCACGGTGGCTGTTTCTCCAACAACATCTCCAGAGTATGACATGGACCTGCATGTGTGTGTTTCTCACAGAATCGGCCAATTTGTCCTAGGATAGCTTTGAGCATCAAAGCGTCTTGCGTGTTGGAGCAAGATGTTGTGACTTTATTATCCAACCAACCATTCTAAGTCAAGCTCCCCCCAAAACATGGTGATAATAATCTATTGAGTGAATTAAAATCTACTCAATGTTTTATTCTATGAACAAGAACATCTTAAGAAAGTTTGCTTTTTATGTTCATGTGCACCACACAGTCTGAGTCAAATCAACTTTCTGGCTTAGAAATCCAGCACCCAGACACATCTTCTGGCCTCTCTCATCACCCATCATCTCTCAGACAGATGGCCATCTCACCTCCAGCAACTGTCAGTCAGGTTTGTTCAGGGCCAGATGTCCTGATGAGGAGGCCCAAGGTCTAAGGCAGTTGCTTCAAGGAAGAGGCAGACAATGAGTGTTCACCTGGCCCACGAGGCAAATGAAGACAGTTTGGTAGAGATAGAATCAGAATGGAGACATCACAGTGTAGTAGTGCTCCCTAGAACTGGAGGCCGTGCACAGGAAAAAAAGAAAGAAGGTAGATTGAGATTCAAGGGGCAAACGTCTTCATTTAAGACCTGTAGACATAAGTTTTGTTGTGACCTACTTTCAATAGCCCACCATCCAAGCATGGACAGTGGAAGAGAAAAGTTATTAGGATGTGGGGGAAGTGGACCTGTTCCACAATAGTTCGTTGGGAGCGAGCTTGATCTTCTTTCTCCACAGGTCAGTCCTGTAGCAAACACCAAACAGGACTCAGCAGCTGCAGACCAGTCCTTTCAGCAGGCAGACACCAGGCACGAACCAGCAGCTATCGGTCAATCCTGAAGAAACCACAAGACTCACCAAGTGGCTTGAGACAAGGCCACAGGAGCCTCAGGGGCACAAGTTGAGCTCAGCAATGCTATGCAAGGCGAACTAATACATGTGTTTCAGTAGCAAAGAATATCGAGGTGGAGCAAACCAAACCAATAGTCAGTGCTTATCTCCCACTGTGTGGGGTCACATTTATACTCCTTCATCAAGTGTCCTTTCACATGTTTATATAGATTGAATAATAACAAAACTGCCTATCAATGTATAAATTCTGAAAAGTAACTGTGCATGAGCTGTGGATCGGCTCTGTGGAAGAATGCTTACTGAACACACGTGACCCCACATTCCATCCCAAACAAAACCATGACTCACCGGCTATCGAACTTGCCTCCGTTTGAATTCTAGCATTCAAAGCACCTGAGTGAACACTTATTCTCAGCAGTAGAGGATATGTTCTGTCCATATTTCTCCCCCATGGTTCTGTCCCCATCCCCCACATCCATCTTAGAAAAGCTTGTTCTTTACCTTTAATTTTGGTCTTGGGATGAAAGTTTTCAGGTCCAGATTTAATAACTGCATCATGACACAGTTTTCTATATCAGCTGTGGTGGCAATGGCTTCCAGCTCATTCCTGATAAATGACTGCTCTGCTATATGAAGTCCCTCCGGCTCCTAGGTCCCTAATGCCACACAGGAACTTGTCATCACTGATCAATCACCTTTGAAATTATAATCTCAAAAGCTGGTATGCATTCATGCAGCCATAATCCCAGTCCTCAGGAGGCTAAGGTAGGAGGCTGGCCTCAAGCCAGCCTGGGTTACATAGTCAGTATCAGGCCAGCCAGGGCCACAAAGCAGGATTCTTTACCTCTGCCCCCAAATTATAGTCTGAGGACTCTACCTCTGATGCCCATGTTCAGCAGTCTTCACCCTCCTTGAGATGTCAAGAGCACACACTCTCATTTCTTCATCCTGACCCTTACTTAATTCTCTCAGCCTTGTCCAGTGAGTCTGCCAGTCCAAACACTCTCTCAGACACGGCAGGTACCCTTGCCAAGCAAGGTTCCACCTCTCACTGAAGACCTCTGCCATGTTTGAGTAGAAATATCTACTCACCCTGGGAATTCCAGAAGAGGCTCTCATGTGTGTGTACAATTTTATGCTTGCTTTGTCTTCCCAGACACTGACAATGAAGAAAGGAAATCCAGCAAGAACACAGTAGGTCTCCATACAAAGTATAGTGGGTTGCTTATGTTCACAATTCAAATGGCATTATAATCTCAGCTCCTTTCGAAAAGGCTAGGAAACCGGCCACATAAGGTCATATGATATGGCCAGCATAGAACTCATCCTGCAGAGGCCAGAAAAGATAATGGTACTTCCTGACAGTGGCTGAGTGAAGAGAGACCTCTGTATCTCTTCTTTATCAGTAAATCTCTGACACAACGGCTACAAAAAAAAAGAAAGAAAGAAAGAAAGAAAGGAAAAGAAGAGAAGAGAAAAGAAAAGAAAAGGAAAAAAAAAGGAAAGGAAAGAAAAAAAGAAAAGAAAAGAAAAGGAAAGAAAAGAAGATATAATTCAGTAGCCAGCAACTGAGCCAAGGCTCAGCGAGGCTAACCTACAGGAGAGAGAATACCAAGCCATGCCTGACACCAGCTACAACCCATTCTCCCTGGACCAGTTCTTATCTCTCAAGAGTTCACAGACTAGAGGGGATAAGGGAGTGGAGATCTTTCCCTCAGGTGGGAGGGAAAGAGTAGAAGGAAATCTTGCTATACCCATGGTGACACTTCCATTTGAAGGCTCTGGAGACTTACAAAAGCTGAATAACGAAGCCGAGATTAAGATAATTACAGGCGGGCATGGCGGCTTGTGCCTAGGGTTCCAGCACTCGCAAGCACGGTAGTTTGTGACTGAGTAACCACAGCATCTGGGAGGTGGAGGAAGGAACACAAGAAGTTCAGGGCCTGCCAGGGCTACACAGAGTGATCAACATGGACTAGATGAGAACTTGACTGGGAGAAGAGAAAGAGCGGAAGGCGGCGGCCGAGGAGGAGGTGGCAGCGGTGGCGGTGGCGGTGGCGGCGGTGGCGGCGGTGGCGGCGGCGGCAGCGGCGGAGGCAGCAGTGATGGCTGCTGCAGCTGCGACCCAGCTACTTAGTAAACCACAGGAAATAGTCTGAGCCCAAGCCACACTTGTCTTCGGGCCCACTGTCTGCCCTCACTCACTTCCCCCACTGTGGCGAATGAAGGCATCCTGGCCAATCTGCCATTCCCCCAACAGTCATCAAGCTAAGAGAAACTTCTGGGAAGTAAATTAGCCCACAAATATCATCAGGACCACTACAGGGAGATCATCACTTTGCACATCTAATGCATGTGTTTATGTAAATGTCGGTGAACAAGGCTGATTTACATCGGTGTCAGCATGAGTTTTTGCTTGACTTTGCATAATGAATCTTAACCTTCAACTCTGGGTAGGTGAAATTTAGATGCAAAAGTCAAAGTGATGGAGGAACACACGCGCCTGAAGAAAGGAAGCAACCAGCTCTGAGACTCAAGAAGAAAGTGGGGCAGAGGATCTTAAGATCCTAGGGGCGTGAAGATGAGGGGGTGGCTGCCTCCCGAAGCGCCTGACGTCTGAGTCCAGTCATTTCCAAAGTCTCTTCTCACCCTGCAGCCTACCACTCTAACAGAGGAGGCCATGGTGGCTGAGCAGGGGACCCCTGAAGTGAGACTTCAAGGAGCCCCTGAATCTCTTATCTACATCCTGGGCTCAAAGAGCCAAGCCGGAGGCTCTGCATCCCTCACTCAGCATACAAGCAGCAAACTGGAACCCAGTGCTCCCTCCGAAGGGTTCAAGAAAAGTGCAAATCAGTCAAACATTCTTTCCCAAACGAGAGACGGTGTCAGCCCAGCTCGGTTCCGATTTAGTCCTGTGTACCAAACTCTTAGGCCCTAAGAGTTGTTCTCAGAGTAACTCTGCAGGGCCCCCTCCCCTGCTTTTCTTTGCAAGTCATGCATATGTTCACCTGTCTGCAACTATGTGTAGAAATCAGAAGCTGACCCTGGCCTCTTCCTCGGTTAATTCCACCTTACAAATTCAGGCAGACTCTCTCACTCGAACCCACAGTTTGACAGTTTAGCTAGCCTAGTCAACCATCTCGCCCTGGGGATCCCCACGCCCATCTCCCAGGGGCTGGGATTTCAGGTAGGCGGTGTGGGCTGTCGTGCCTACCCGCCATTTATGTGGTACTGGGGGTGTGAACTCAGGGCACCCCGGTTACACGGCAGGCACTTTAAACACCAAACCATTTCCCCAGAGTCAGTAACAAGATTGTTTGTCCGACGGCTATGTACACACTGCGAGGCAGGAGCTCGATCTCTTCGAAGGCGTGGGCGACTTCTCACGGTGCACCCTGGCATCTAACGACCACTGACTGGGCCAGTAGCACTTCATGGTTGTACACCATGCTCATTTCCTACTGAGAAAGACACTGTCCTTCCCTCACAGGTAGGAACCCTAAGCACTAGAGATTAAGCACCACAAAAAAAAAAAAAAAAAAACAGTGCTGGCTCTCGGTCTTGCATTAAAGCTGGTGGTAAACGTAGCCACTCCACGGTCTGCTGTCATGGTAAGAATAAACTTGTTACAGTGCTCTCTCTACTTAAGATGATTTTAAATGTCATTAACAATAAACTGTAACACTGCGTGAGGAAAAAAAAATTCCTCCTATCTAAAACACACTTGTCACTTATAAGCAATTCCTGAAAGAGACGTTTTAAGCCTCATTAGAGAGAGATTTATTTAATATATTACTTTGGTACGTTAAAAGGGAAAAATAAAAGCGAAAGATCTTTTAAGCCTCCTTCAGTTGTAGTCCCGCTTTTCTGAACTGCATTTTTCTTGGAGATATTAATGGTAATATATACTTTTCCACCTCGCTCTGTCATCTGCCTTGTTTAAAGAGCTGGGGAGAGAGCCTTTTAAACAATTCTATGATTCAATTAAAAGCTATTGTTGCTAGGCATGTAATCCTGTTTCTTACTTAGGAAAGGCTCATCTGCTTCTGATCCTGCCTCTGAATGTTGGTAAACACACCTGGGGTTTTGTTTGTTTGTCTGTTTGTTTTCACCTTCCTCAACAACCATTTGGATTTTAAGACTTAAAACCCCACGGGGCTAGACCTGGATCTTTCTTCCAGTGAATGGTACCATGTCTCTCGCCTGCTAGAAAAACAGCCTCAGTAAGGCTGCGACCTGCCCCATGGTGGTAGGAAGACAGCACCGTTCAGAATTAAACGGATGATTATAGAACCCATTAACGTATAATGTGTGAGGTTCCACAAAACCCAGAACTCAAAGCAAAGCCGACCAAAATAAAGCCAAGGCATGAGAGCAAACGGGCTAAAGTATCCTTGGTTTCCTAGCTCTGGGGTGGCATCTGCCCTTCCTTCCTAAAAAGCTTGCAGGGAAAGTGTACATCAAAGTACTGTCATTCTGACCGGCTGCGCTTTCTAACTTCGTGATTCGGTGTTTTCTTGCCCCTCTCAGGCTCACTTAATACCTGGTCCTGTCTGTGTTCTCACACCTCTATCCCACAGCTCTGTTTCACATACACCTGCAGGCCCTGGCTGCAGCGCGGCTTCCCCATTGCACGCCAGGGCAGTTGGCACGTGGCGGTGCCTTTGCCGTTTTCCAAAGCGTAGCAGCTCCACCTAGTGGCGCCGTTCAGAACTGCCGACTCGTTCTGATCTCCATGAGGGTTTGTCCCCTTACAGTTGTGATTAGATCACAGACGCTCCCTCAGGTTGGGGTTATGTGAGGAAGACAATAAATATATAGTTAAACCACAAATACACAATCACTGAGTATATAGACAAAGATATATAATCAAAACCGCAAAGTCCTCGTTAATAGTAGTTATATGTCTTCTACAATTTCACACTGACTTTTCTAAACTTTTGCAATATCCAGGGGCTAATGCAAGACCAGACACGTTTTACCTAAAGATGATGTATTTCAGGGGCAAATTATTTCTTTTTTAGAATTATATGGGAAGGTGTGCATACTAATCTATGACTCACCTGCCCTAATTGAATTATCTTACAAATTAATAGGAGATAGTTCCTGGATTTACTGCCCGTCTATTACTTATCTCCTAATGAATTTGTAGAAAATTTTAGCTGGCTAGGCTTTACGAAGAAAGCGTTTTTCCATTAATCCTTTCTCGAGCTAGATGTTTCCTGGTATTCTACCAAGTTACATGGATGGGATAATTTGTAAAACATGACAGATGTTGAGGGACTCTCTGTAAAGTTAATCCACTTGTCACTGAGATTCTTTTTACTTAAGTCCTCAGCTTCCTGGCCCTTTTAGACTATAAATCACATTTTTAAGTTATTTCTCTGTGTCTTGTTTCCACAGAGAACACCAATAGCAGTAGTAGCAGTCTCGTCTAAAAGTCTGCTGCCTCTGAGTCTCCCATTATTATCGCTCCATTTCCAGACTGTCAAGGGAGCTAGTAGGCTCGCTCGTTTTGCGCCAGCACAAGGCTCTAATCACTTCTGTGTGTTCCCACCAGCGTGGTGGTCTGAAAGCCACCACGGTGGGTGATCAATACTGAGAACAAGCATTCAAGGTCTGAGAATGTAGCCATCAGTATCTGGCTTGCTTAGCGTGAGTGAAGACCCTGGTTCCATCCCCAAGCCCATCTTAAAACCGGCATTATGATGCACATCTGTAATCTCAGCCTTCAGGAGGTGGAGGATAGGGAGTTCAAAGCCATCTTTAGCTATCTAAAGCCTGGGCAAGCTTCAGACATTCAGCAAAATATGAGTTTCTTAACCTTTTCCTTCCTATCAGACGTGGTAAGGGCCCAGGATTTTAAATGTCTGCTATTGAGTATCAACTGCGGATTTGTAAAGAGGCGTGTTAATATATAGGTTTCCCAACAGAAAAGAAACCGCATGAGGAAAAGATGACCACAAAACTGTTAGTGACTGTGCTGTACGTAAACCCGTTTTGTGTCACATGTTTTTCTTGAGCTGTCCAACCGTGAAGTTCCTGGAATGGGCTTTGAAGCAGAATTAATGTCTTGTGGACCCCCTTATTAATTAGCAAGCTCGGTGATCTCTAAAACATACTGATATTTTAAGTGTGCACGATCTTGCCTTTTGAGAACTTAAGTTTCAGCAATTCATGCTAATTGCGCTCCACTGCAGTCCTTAATCCCGGCCTTAACACGGAGCAGGTTTGCATGTATGTGTCCCTCACAGGCTCATGTATTTTAGCACTGCGTTTCCCAGCTGGTTACACTTTTGGGTGGTAGAGCAGGCTTCAGGAGGTGACTTCTCACTGGAGAAAGTAGGGAGGGGCAGGCCCCGCGGTTTTATAATCCAGCCCCACTTCCTTTTCACTCTCTGCTTCCTGTGTGGATACAATGTAACCAGCTGACCTCCCGTTCCTGCCACCACGCTTTCCCACTACTCTTCCCAGTCCCGATGGACTGTGTGCCCTTAGAACTGTAAGCCTGAATCTGCTTTCCTCCCCAAATAACTTCCCCTTGGGTACTTAGTCACAGTTACAGGAGAAGTAAGTAAAACACACAGAACAAGACTATCTGTAGGGTCTGGGGAGATGCTTGGGAGTGAAGGGCATCGTTTACTGAAGAGTTTACTTCTATCCACTAGCCACAGCTTATATGTCTGTGTTTATGTCTCTGTATTAGTTTCTTATTGTAATTGTATATAACAATCAGGCATCAGATTAATGACCACTTCAGAGAACAGAAATCCACCATGAGTTTTTCTCGGCTCAAAGTCAGGGATTCTGAGAGCCAAGGCCCTACTGAAAGCTCCACAGATCCCTGACATCTTCCAATGTCTGCAGTTCTTGACTGGGCCTATGCATTTACCTTCTGCTTTCACTGCCACATCCTCTTTCTTCCTCACTTAAAGTCTAGAGACCATCCTAAGCCCACTGAGTAAGAAAATTGGTCCATCTCAAGGTCACATCTGAGTCAATGCCTGCACAGTCCAGTTAGCCAAGAAGCAGACTTGTTGACATCCTCCGAAACCATGTGAAGCACCTGTAAGGACACTGTTATTTGCCCTGCCAAAGTCTTAACAGAACAACAACAAAAATATGCACTTGAGAATACTTTGCAAAATAATGAAATGGTTTTGTGTCATAGACTGTGGCTGTTAAGCATTCCGAATCCACTCAGCTCACTATGAAATGGACAGCTTAGCCAGTTATATTTATCTTGTGGCCCTCCCATACATGTTCTTTAATTTCATGAGACCTGGTATTATGTGCTTATGCGGGCAGAGATCTGCAATCAAATAAATTCAGCCCAGCCCTGGCTGTAGCATTCAACCTGGGTAAGTTACCTGACCTGTCTGGCTCCCCTTTCACCATCTATGTAGTCAGTGAAGATCATGCCTCAGTGAGTGTTTGCTGAGGGGTCAAATGGGAATGTGTTGACCACAGATTCAGTGGCATACAGTGAACACATTCACCGAGATGGCTGTAATCCGTTCTGATTGTCCACTCAATGCACCACCACCGTCTCGGCCACTAACGCCCTCAACTGAAGAACCCAAGCGCATCAGGATGGCTTGTCCGAGCTCCCACGGTCAAGCAGATGTCGGCATTCTTGAAATGAACTTGCTAACACTCACGTCTCACCACTTCTCTGTTCCGTGCCCAGCAGTGATCTCTGTCCCACTCCAAGTTCTCCTTGCTGTCTTCTCTGAAGGGGGCTGGGGGGAGGGGGTACCAGTTAGCCATGTGCCTGTGTCCGCCCTGTATTCTGCTCTCACCCCAGCACTGCTCCTAAGTCCAATGTCCCTGCCCCTTTGTCAGATAACTTTCTTCATCTCCTTTGTGCGAACATTACCTTGTGAGTGAGGCCTATGTTTATTGCTCTATTTCTACTGCAGGCCCCTCCCCCCACTCTGCCACAACCGCCCCCTAACCGCCTCCTCCCCTTAAACACTTTTGCACAGGATTTGTCTTTAACTTACATGTCGTATTCCACTTACCTTTCACCAATTATTAAATATGTCTCTTGGCTAAGACATAACTCCCATAAAGATAAAAGTTAATTGTAGCCAGCCCAGCCTAGTAGCACACAGTGCTAGTTATTTAGGCAACCAAGACAGGGGGGAAAAAATCACAATTTCAAGGCCATCCTAGGCAATGTATTGGAGATCTTATCTTAGATTTTTCAAAAAGAGGAAGGGAGACGTGGTTCAACTGTTAAGGTCATTTATTCTTCCTGCAGAGGACCAGGTTATATTCCCAGCACCCAGAGGAGAGCTGGGAAAGCTCCAGGGCATCCAATGCTATTTTCTCTCTCCACAGTCACCTGCACACACACACACACACACACACACACACACACACACACACACACACACAGCACATAAATCCATAAAGCTGCACATACATATACACAATTACAGATAAATAAAAATTTTAAAAAGAGGCTGAACGGCTAACACAGTGGTATAGTACTTGTCTTAGTTAGGGTTTTACTGATGTGAGCAGACACCATGACCAAAGCAACTCTGATAAGGACATTTAACTGGGGCTGGCTTACAGGTTCAGAGGTTCAGTCCATTATCATCAAGGTGGGAACATGGCAGCATTCAGGCAGGCATAGTGCAGGAGGAGCTGAGAGTTCTACATCTTCATCTGAAGACCGCTAGGAGAAGACCGGCTTCCAGGCAGCTAGGACGAGGGTCTTAAAGCCCACGCCCACAGTGACACACCCACTCCAACAAGGCCGTACCTCCTAACAGTGCCACTCCCTAGACCAAGTATATACAAACTAGTGCAGGCCTGGTATACACGAGTCCCTGGGTTCAGTACCAATATGGAAAAATAATTTAATTAATGTATATTCACAGTAATCAGTAACTAACCAGTGCGTATTACATGCACCCAAAAAAAGTATTTCCAGAACAAATGATATGGGAAATGATAAATGATGGCATGGATTGCAGTGTTGGTCTTTCTGGTCAGCCCGTCCTTCCTACTGTGTTACTTACTTTCCTATTGCTGTAATAAGACACCATGCCCAAGGCAACTTAATTTTTAAAAGGTGTCTATGTAGAGCTTACAGTTTGAGGGTTTGCGTGCATGACCATCATGACAGGGAGCATGGCGCTGGAAGAGTAGCTGAGAGCTCAGATCTTCAGGCGGCAACAGGGCTGGAGAGGGGACTCAGTGGTTAAGAGCACTGCCTGCTCTTCCAGAGGTCTTAAGTTCAAATCCCAGCAACCACATGGTGGCTCACAACCATCTGTAATGAGATGGGATGCCCTTTTCTGGTGTGTTTGAAGGCAGCTACAGTGTACTTATATATAATAAGAAAATAAATATTTTTAAAGGGGGTTATTGAAACCTCAAAGCCCACCCCCCAGTGACACACCTCTTCCAACAAGGCCATACTTTCTACCTGGAAACCAAGTATGGTCTCCATCTAGGGGAGCCTCTCACTCAAATCACCAAACCCCAGATATTACTCCTAACTCTGACCATCACAGGCCCTACTAGATACCCACAGGTAATATAAAAGGCAAGTTTTGAGAAACATTTTGTCAATGTTCTTACTTCACACGGGTGGCCCCTCCAGTAACTACAATAAGAAAGAAGCAGATGGAGAAGACATGGAAAGACCAGCACTCACAAAGCTGGGTGGAAGGGAAAACCAGTGTGGCCATTTCAGAAAATAGCAGTCTCTGAAACAGTTAAACTGGAAACTTTCTATCCGCCTTGTCCATTCAACTCCAAAGTTGCTCACTGGAGCCTTCAAAGAAGGCTCCCATTATTCCCAAGACTGAAGAACTGGTAACAATCTTGCAGCCAGATGGGGAGTGCTAGACAAGATGCTAGACAGTGGAATCCCATTCAGTAATGAAAAGGAGTCAGCTGCTGGCACACACAGACATGGCCTTACAAGGCATGCTGGGATACCACCAGACGTGGTAGAATAAGGACATCTGAAGGTCTGCTCCCTGAAAAACTGACACAGCGGACAGAGCACAAATGTCATCGGAGAAGCTTCATCGGTCAGCTGATGAGATCAGATGAAGAGACCCACAGCCAGACATCAAGCAGGGCTCTGGGGAAGCTCTTGTAGAAGCGTCAGGGGAAGGACTGAGGGAGCCAGAAGGGTCAAGGACACCACATCAAGACCTACAGAGCCAACAAACCCGGGCCCGTGGAGGCTCCCAGAGACTGAACCACAAACCGAAGAGTGTGCATAGACTATACCTAGGCCCCCGAACACTTACGTAGCAGAGGTACAGCTTGGTCTTCATGTGGGTCCCACAACAATTGCAGCAGGGGCTGTCTCTGACTCAGACTCTGTTGCCTGCCTTTGGACCTCCTTCCCCTAGCGAGCTACCTTGTCTGGCCTCAGCGGGAGAGGATACACCTAGTCCTGATGAGACTTAATCTGCCAGAAAGGTTGGTACCTAAGGGGTGGGGAGAGGGTGGGAGGCTCTCTTTCCTCTGAGGAAAAGGGAAGGGGGTAATGAGGGAAGAGGGAGGGAAGGTGGGATTAGGAGAAGAGGAGGAAGCAGAGCTGTGATCAGGGTGCAAAGCGAATAAACAAATTAATGGAAAAAGAAAAGAAAAAGAAAAATTTGACACAGATGCTATCCACTCTGGGGATTAGCCAGAGACCGGCAATAACCAAGACATATCTATTCAAGAGAAAACAGCTCATTTCAGTTAGTGTTATGTCACAGTGAGTGGGCTTACTCCCAAGCCCCTTGCTCCAGCTGTGCAGTAACCATGAAAACCAACAGCCCCTTTCAAATAAAAACAGCAGCATAGCAACCACTGGAGAGGAAGAACAGGTTTGAAGCCTCCCAAATTCCCCATTCCCAGAAAACTGTGACTATCCAATTCACGTGGTGGTGCCCTGGGCATCTCCTCTCCCAGGGTTTCTTCTTGGGTGGTCTTACAGAGCCCTGGCTTGGTAAAATGGTCCTGCCCCGGGGGGCTTTTGGCTGAAGGTAATCAGCGATGGTTTTTAAATATTCATATGCACGTGGCAGTACAATCAAGAGACCGAGCAGAGGACTGGGCAGAGTGGCACGCACTTATAATCCCAGCACTCGGGAGGCAGAGCCAGGTGGGTCTCTGAGTTTAAAGCCAGAAGGATCATCAGTGAGTTCCAGGAATGCCGGCGATACACGGTAAGGCCCTATCTCAAAGGAACAAGGGAAGGAGGGTTGGAGGGAGGGATGGAGGGAGGGAGGGAGGGAGGGAGGGAGGGAGGGAGGGAGGGAGGGAGAGGGGGAGGAGCTGAGCAATCAGGAGGTAAGTAAACCTCAAGGCAAAATCTTACTCAAGGGAATTGTGAAAACTTCGTGATGCAAACAAACTCCCCTGACAGAAACTGGGAGCTCAGCGCCAAGCGGCAGCTGGCAGTGACAAGAACCAAAAAAAAAAAACAAAAGGAAAAAACTACTCAATACACTATATAGATCTAGTTTAGAAAGTCACTAAACAAGTCTACAGCAACCACACACAGAGAAATGAACTGGCTTTGATACCCATGGTGACATAAGCCCGAATGTCCAGGTTTCAACAGACAGTTATTGACAAAAAAAAGAAATTAAGTTCGACTCACACACAAGGGGTACGCTCGGTAGAACTGGTTCTTACGGGAGTGCAGTCATTGGAGTTAATAGACAAAGTGATTTTTGTTCTTTTTTTTTAATTACAAGTGTGTTTGTGTGTGTGTGTGTGTGTGTGTGTGTGTGTGTGTGTGTGTGTGTGTGTGTGTGTGGTGTGGTGTGTACTCACAGTATACATGAGGTCAGAGAATAATTTCAAAGCTCAGTTCTTTCCTTCAACCATGCAGGAGCTTGTATGTAGGAACTAAAGAAAAGCTGAGATGTTGTCTCATCGAAGAGAGACTATCAAGGAAGATATGGATACTATGAAAGAAAACCAAAAATTCTGGGAGTAAAAATGCAATAGAAGGCTTTTTTTTTTTTAAAGAAGATTTTGATAGAAGACTAACAAGGGGGGTTAGGAGTCAAGAAACTTAAAAATGGAGATTTATAGAGAGAGGAAAAGCAAAGCAAAATTAGCATCCTCAGAGGCCTGTGGGGGCTCTCCTGGGCATTGTAGAAGAACCAGAGGGAGAGACAGACACGATGTTTGAAGAAAATTTGAGAAAATCGATGCCCTATGTTACTCTACATAAATGGCCAACAAGCTGCAGTTGGTATAAACTCAGTGAGATCCTCACCTAAGTGCACTGCAATCAAAATGCCCAATGTCCAAAACGAAAAGGGGATTTTTGAAAGCAGGAAAGAAGACATCTAACAGAGTCTCAGTATAGTTAAAAGCCCATTCCTCACGTAAAACATTGGAGGCCACTAACAGTGAAACAGCAGACTTCAGACCTTGGAGGAGAGGGCCGGCTGTCAATCAAAAGCTCTCTGCCTAGCAAAATTTTTCATAAGAAATAAAGAATAACTAACAATACGTTTGTTGAGGCTTAAGTCTTTACTCACGTCTGATGGTATATATAGGAGGTAGGGGAAGTTTAATAAACACGAAAGGTTCCCAGCGCATCCTTCTTCCAGTCTAGCTGGGTTCCAGTAGTCCTCCACCTTCTTAGTGCACAAACCCAGACACCACGAGCACACACACACACACACACACACACACACACACACACACACGTGTACACACACACTCATGTGTACACACACACATATACACACACATGCACACACATGCACACACACGCACACACACACACACATGCCCATACACACATGGCTGCACACACACATCCACCCATCAGATATATGTATGGGACACACACACACTCACACACACACACGCACATGCACGCACACGTGCACACACGAACACAACAGACGTGTAAATGTTACAACAACTTAAGGAAAGGTCATGACCTTGAAAGAAAGCAGTGTGGAGAGGCGCATGGGACGATATGGAGGGAAGAAAAGGGAGGGAAAGAGAAATGACGTAATTATAACCTCAAAATATGAAATAATTACCTTTAAAAAAACATAAAAGGTTCTACTATGAACTGAACACTCATATTACATTTTTATATCGAACAAGAGATTTTTCTGTATCTTCAGTCTAACAAGGATGTTCCTTTCAAAAAGCAGGGTATGAACATCAAAGTTACTTCAAATCACAAAGGGATGGATGTAAAGGCTCTACCGGTGGCTCTCAGATAATTTCTAGGGGAAAAAAAATAACTAAGTCAATGTGTTCATCTAGCCCAGGGTTATTCTCTTATTTATTTTGCCTAGAAATGGAATGGCTTTGGCTTACCATCTCAGTGCTGTGATTTCCTTCAGTTACCTAAACACACACACACACACACACACACACACACACACACACACACACACGAACATTCTCTAGTTCCTGAATAAAATTACACAGACAGGCATTGTCTTTGTTAGTTTGGTTTTTTTTAACCAACTTTTTAACCTGAATGAAAAGCCGGAATTGGCTCTCCTGCTCTCTTGCACATAACACAGCTGAGAATGTCTTTTTTTTTTAACTATGCTTCACTGTCTATCGATTTAGCTAGGTCAGTTTTTATCAATGGTCCATTTAAATTCCGAAGCCGAACTGGATATAACAACTGTTAACATTGATGGAAGCCCTCGTCCCGTTGGATCTGTAGCACTCATTATCTCTGACCGTCCTAACAACTCAGTTGCTGGAAATCATTATCATTCCCAGGTCAGAGGAGGCCAACGCGGAGATTAGGTAAGCTCTCAAGCCTGTCCTCAGTTAAGCTGAGAGGGGGCTCTGAAGCTATCCCCATTCTCATACCACCACAGTAAGTGAATAGCACCCTGAGATTCTCCCTTCATTTCTCCCGCCTCTGAATGGGCTCTGCAGAGTCCCCAGTAATCTGTCGGATGCAGTGCCATCCTAATTGTGGGACTTTAACAGTTGATACTGTTGCAACCCCTCGGTATGAAAACACTCCTACTTTACCCTCCCCGGCCTCAAAGCCCTTCTGCACAGGGTAGGTCATTAATAAGTATGGTGGTCTAAATGAAAAGCACCCCCACCCACCCTCGCATAGCCACACATTTGAATAATTGGTCACCAGGTCATGGAACTGTTTGGGAAGGGTTAGGAGGTGTGGCTTTGATGAAGAAGGTGTGTCACTGAGGGCAGACTTTAACGTTTCAAAAGACTCCCTGTTAGCTCTCTCTTCCTCCTCCTTGTGGGTCAAGATGTGAGCTCTCAACTACTGCTCTAGGGTCATGCCTACTGCTCTGCTCCCCGCCATGATGGTCATGAACTCTAACCCTCAGGAACTGTAAGCCCCAAATAAATCCTTTATTTTATAAACTGCCTTGGTCATCATGTCTTATCGCAGCAAGAGACAAGCAGCTAAGACAAACAGACCAGGGAAAATCAAGGAATTTTCACAAGCTTAGTAAAGACATCCCAAAGAAGAGAAACCTAACCTCCAACCGAACTGCAAAGGGCACTGTAGCCTGACACCACAGAACTGTGACCCTGCGCACATTAGAACACTGATCAACCAGGGGGCTCTGATATGTATGGTCCTTATTTGCACAGCCCTGATTTGTATGCCTTTAATGTGTGTGGAAGATGTATAGTTGGGAATGACACACGAGATGGTTTGTGTTACACTCCGGCGTGGACAACCCTCAGTCACATGGTGCGAATTACATGACAGGAAACTGACTCACGCTAATGGCACAAGTTCTCCCCAGACTACTTTCTATGTCAACGTCTCATGTGGCTATAGTGCGTTGGAGAAACTTGCCCTCTTCCTAAGCAGTGAACGCTAGGCATTCTTCAATCCCTAGTTTCTACTTTTGTGGCCCTTTTCTCTCAGACTACTTTTCCGGTTGCCTCCTGAACCTGTCCAAATGTTGGAGACCTGTGGAGATTTGTCCTAGCTACCTTGCCTGCTCCTTGTCCATTTCTTCACAGACTCAACACGTCTTTCTTGAACCACAACTATGAATAAGTACGTATGCTTACAGCACTGACTCCCAGCGGAGATGCCAGCATTGAGCCGTAACAATAACAACGTTAAGTACATAGTGAGAGAGTTGAAGAAATATTGACAGGAGACCTCAGCAAGGCGTGGCTGAGGTAAGTAAGGCACAACCTGGGATGGGGCAGCATGGGCTCTTTCTCCAAGGAACGCTTGGAAGATGAGTGGCAGTTTTTCTATGGAAGAGAAAGAATCGCTTTGTCTAATGTGTGTGTGAGAGAGTGACAGAGAGAGAAAGAGAGGGAGGGAGGGAGGGAGGAAGGGGAGAGAGAGAGAGAGAGAGAGAGAGGAAGGGGCAGGGGAGGGGGAAGGAGGAGAGGAGGAGGGAGAAAGGGGAGAGGGAAGAGGGAGAGGGAAAGGGGAGGGAGAAAGGGGAGAGACCCTAGAAGCTAAAAGGAAGGCATTGCCAAGCTCAGGAAAAGGCAGGGCTGAGATAAGAAGCTCAAAAATCTAAAAAGCAAACCTCAGCATGCCTAGCGGGCTGCAGAAGGATCTCCTGTGCTCCCTGAGGGCAGTAAAGATATTCACTGAAGGACAGGAGATAGACAGGTGACCTCACCTTGACTGTGCTTTTAGAGGAGCACGTTGGCGGAGGCAATGGATGTTCTGGGGATGTGAGTGGATACTCTAGATCATTCTTGGTCTAGCTTACTTCTGTATCCAATTTTTAAATTTTCTTTACTCCCGGTGTTGACGTTCTCCAAGGCACCTGTCAATGTGATCATTTTCTCTCGGTGTTTTGTGTGAGGGGTGGGTAATACGTGTGTACGGTATCATGTGCGTGCATGTGTGTGAAACTGTATGTGGAGGTCAGGAATCGACATCAAGTTCTGTGTTACTTTCCTAAGTGCTATGATAAGACACCATGACCAAGGCAACTTATAAAAGGAATGGTTTGTTGGAAGCTTATGGTTTTCAAGGGATACAAACTGGGGACCAAGTATTCAAATGTATGAGCCTATGGGGGCCATGCTCACTCCAGTCACCAGGTGTGTCCTGCTATCACTCTCCACGATACTCTTTAAGATGAGTTGCTCACTGAACCCAGAACTCAGAAGACAAATGGCCAGAAAGTTCCAGTCATCCTCCTGTCTCTGCCTTCCCTGCACTGGAATCATAGGGGTGTGCCATCTTGCCTGAATTTTCACATGGGTGTTGAGGGAAGGGTTCAAGTCCTCATGCTTCCGTGACTCCTACTTTACTGACAACGCCGTGCCCCACCCTCAGCCTTTGATTCTGTTTCTAAAGATTCAAGAATGATGCATGGCTACCTCCTCATTTTGGAAACACTCTTACATACCCATCTCTAATTCTCCACTGTAAGCACTTCTTCCCTGAAGTGAGTCTATCTAGACCCCTTCTCCTTTCTCAAGTCAGTGTACAAAACTAAGCCTGCCCTCCCAGGTTGGTTTGGACCACTTGTGTTGACACGATGAAGCTGTCTTATCATGCTTTCTATTGCTGTGGTAACACGGTGGTCAAGAACAAGCTGGGGAGAAAAGAGTCTGTTTGACTTATAGACCAGCATCAAGAGAAGACAAAGCAGGAACCGAAGCAGAGATCGGCTTGCCCTTCATGACTGCTTCCTTAAAAATTCAGGACCCATGTGCCAGGGCTGGTACCACCCACAGTGGATTAGGCCCTCCACATCAACCATTAATCAAGAAAATGCCCCACAGGCTTGCCTACAAACAATCTAAATGAAGCCATTTTCCTAAGTGAGGCTCCCTCTTCCCAGATGTATCAAGTTAACAGAAAACCAACCAGCATGCTGTCACAGATCAAAAACCTGTCATTTTTCTAGGACTTAACATTAGCCGGCAGATTTTTACTGAACCAATCCGTGGTAGCTTTTGGTTGAATGGGCAGAGGAAACCCCTGCATCGAATACACTGTGGATGTTTTCTAAGGAGATGCTCTCGGTTTGGTAACCTGCTGTGTTAACGTGCTCCAGCTACCGTAACCAGATTCTTGGTCTCTGCTGCTTGAACGCAAGCCTAATATATAAAATCCACAACTGTTGCCGGCCTTGAGACACTGACTTGAAGAGGATGGACTGCTGACTGCTACAGGAATGTCTAAAACTGCTATCGAATAAGCCCACTCTTAGCCACTCTTCTGCGTCCAGCTGATCTTGTAACTGCTGTCCCTACATACTTGAAAAGTCGTGTGACTGCAGGCTCAGAGGAGTCCTGGGATTCCCTCCTTCACTGTCTTATCCCGCACAACATACATCACAACTTGCATTTCTGGACAGCCATCGGGGACATTTGGTAAATAAATATGTTTGGTCAGAATTCAAATCGTGCATTTTCCTCTCGCCACAATTGAGTCTTTCACTCCTGCTGGATTTCAGATGGCAGAGAAGAGGATCCCAGTGCTGTGATAGGATTGGCCAGCTACTCTAATAGTTTCAGGACTTCCAAATCTCCATTCTCATGCTTCCCTGTTAGTATGCAGCTTATTAAACCAATGGCATTTCTTCCCTTGTTTGCGTGCGTATGCGTGCGTGCGTCGGCGTAAGGCGTCTATGTGCGTCTAAGGCAAGGCAGCAGCGTCAGGCATCGTGGAAGGAAGCCTCGCACTTGTAAGGCCTGTACTCCAGCACTAACCTATATCTCCGGCCTAAGCCAGTGAAATATCTGCTGCCCCTGCTTCTTTTATTATTACAATATGAACCATCTAGGTGATTTCCAGAAAATAAAAATGAAACGCAGTACAGAGAGAAATTAAAAGAAAAACAATAACAAACTTAACAGCACAGGTGAACTTCTCAGTACTCCTGCCTCAGAGGAGGAAGTAGAGATGGCTATTAGCCCTGCAGGTTCTGACAGATGCTTCGAGAAGAGCTTGGTCTATGGGGGTTTAAAAAAAAAGCACTTTTATATTACTTTTTTATCCAAATCTTGTATGAAAAAGTCGCCTAAAATTTTAAATGGGAACATAGATAACACTTCCCTCTGCAATTCCGAGTCCGTGCTCTCATTCTCTCTTTTTCTTTCATATCATCAGACTTCTCTGCCCAGTTTCTACTTGGCTGCTCTCAGTTCCTGGGGCTGTGAAATTTAATACAGCTCTCTTAGGTGCCGTATTCTTCCCTCTCTTATCCAGTTGACTTATTACGTGTCCCCTTTACTACTGAATGGCTAAGGAATGAGCAGCGCACAGGCTCCAAATGGGAACAAAGGAGGGTATCAGATTATATGGCAGGGACCAGGGAGGTAGCTTTGTTTGTAAAGCACTTGCTGTGTAAGCATAAGGACCCAAGTTCAATCCCCAGAACCCACATTATTTAAAAAAAAAAAAAAAAAAAAAAAGCTAGGCATATGGCTGTGGAGAATGCGTATCCTTACAACCTGAGTTTGATACCCAGGCTTTTCATGGTGAAAGGAGACAGCTGACCCCAAAGCTTGTCCTCTTTGTCCTCTGCCCTCCACGTGTGTACAGTGGCATGTGTGCCCACTGCGGGGTGGGGAACAGTTGTAATCAGGCAGGTTGTTTCATTCCAGGCGTAGCACGCGCTTGTAGACCCAGCATCAATGAGAGGGAGACTGGTGCATCTCCGTGGGGTCAGCGGTCAAGCAATTTAGCGTAATAATCAGTGAGAGACCCTGTTCCAAAACCAGACAAGGAGAGGCGGCGCCAGAAGAGACGTGTGTGTGCACACACACAGGCGTGCACCTTAGCCCCAGCACTCAGGAGGTAGACAGCTGGATCTCTAGGAGTTTGAAGCCAGTTTGAGCTACACACAGCAAGTTCCAGGCCAGCCATAACGAGACCCTACTTCAAAAGCAAAATGAAACAGAAAGCTTTATGATGGTGGTGGTGTTTGCCTATAGTAATTACAGCCCTGTATCTGCAGGTCGATAAACGATGGAATGTGTATATTCTTCCAAACCCATAATGAATGCTTCCACTGCCTACCAAACCTCTGGGCTTCACCAGTTTATCCCTATACATCCCAAAAATACACTCCCTGGTTTAATTTTTGCCAGGACGCTGTCAAGATCGATTCCTGCAACTTGTCCAGTAATATATACATCCACCATGTCTTGCCAGGACTTGCGAGCATATTTCTTTTCTAATACCAAATGCTATCTGCCTAGATAGGCCACAGCTGTGCCCATTCATCCATCGAAAGATGTCTCAGTTGTTTCCAATTTGGGACAATTATAAGCTGCTGAAACACCCACAAGCAGATTTTCAATGCATTTGTTTTCTTTAAATACACACACACACACACACACACACACACACACACACACACACATATACATATATATATGTATACGTATACATATACATGTACAATAGCCTGTATTTGTTTAGTTTTAGTTCAGTTCATAGCACTGAATAATAAGGTTACTCCCATAGATACTCAAGGACATCATTAGCAAAATTATCAGCAACTTCGATACATGCATCTATACTCAAAGGGCTGGGATGCAGTCTCTCTCACAGTCCCTGTTAATGCAGGGATTAACAAATGTGGGCCAGGGATCATAGAGCAGCAGCCAGCCGCAGCTTCTCCTGAGTGATGGAATGGTTGGAGACACCCTTGTCTTCAGAGGCAAAGCCAGGCATGGGGGCCCCAGCCGCAGATCATTAAACATTTTCAATCACACCACCTCTAAGGAACTATGCCCCAGGGTTGTTTTGTTTTTGATTTCAGGACACTGTGCTCATTTTCCCACAGTGGATATGCTTACCCAAGCTTCAGGGAAAGATCTGAGGTGATTTAGCATTGAGTCAGCCTATGGGTGCTGAGGAATAACTTCTGTCGGCCTCAGAGAATTGTTATGAACAATCTACTTTAAAATCATGAATTCCTCTCTTCTTTATGAGGGACCTCTTCGTTTGGTACTCTGCTGAATCTGCAGGTCTCAGTGGTGTGCCTGTAGTAAAGCATCCCTGGGATGGAGAGGAGAGAGGGAATATACCAGGGTCGCAGGGAAACAAGGAGAGCGGCTGTCTCAAGTGATGGCTGCCGAGAATAGAAGGTAGAAGCTGGCCAGGTATGAGGGAGTGGCCCAAACGACGCATGTGGAGGCCAACTAGACTGGTCAGTTCATCTCTCCATGCCTACGAAAGGCTCCTGTAACTAGCAGCTAATGGCAACCCATCTCCTGGACCCCTCCTGTTATGCAGGAACCCCACTGCTTTCTATCTCTTAAATTCTCACCTGTAAACCTGTAATAAATTCCTTTATAACTCACCCTGCTCCTTACCTGTGAAATTCGCTCCAGTTCAGGAGATGAAGGATCTGGAAGCCACTGCCCTTGCCCGTGGTGGCTATAGTGGTTGTTAACTGTCCAGGACTTAAGCACCCTGGATTTTGCTTACTTCAGGTGAGAAGACTGCTGTCCCTCTCAGGAGACAACCTCACCATTTCCCCCTGATATCCTTACTACCTCAGTAGACAAACCTTTGTAGAAAAGCTAGAACTTCCAATAAAACCAATTCCCTGGCAATCTGCCCTATGTCTTTTCATCTGTTCAATACACAAGGTTTTATCCAACCAGAAACAAAGATTATGGGCTACAGATTTCTTAACTTAAAAGAGACAGGGCTAGTCAAGGTTTAAAACTTCCCTTGTGGTAAATCCTTACTTATGCTGTTTGAAAAAGAGCTCTAGGAGTCGGAGAGATGGCTCAGTGGGGTAAGAGAATGTGTTTGTGAGTTCACAACTCTCTATAACTCTAGTTCTAGGGGATACAACAACCTCTTCCAGCCTCTGTGGGCACTGAATCCATGGCTGCAAAAAACACTCATACACATACTTTTTTTTTTTAATTTAAAAAAAGAACACAACCGCTTAGGATCTCTGCTCGCCCATTAAAATTCCATTTATATCACAAGGCATAAAACTAAAATGATTCATTATTTGTGTTCCAATGGGTTCTCTGGCCTGTTATGTTTGTTTTCTTTTGTTCTTTCTACCCTCTGGTTTTAAAAACATCACCTTTGAGCTAGTCACTTACCTCAACTCACGTGCCACATTTTCAAAGTACTTCGGTCCATCTGTGTGAATACAAGCCTATTCTTCATTCAATATCGCGGAACAGTGTCATTTACAATGTAAAATGTGCATTTTTAATTATTTTATTTTTGATTTATGTGGCGTGTTTGAGAGACAGGTGGACGGACTGGGGGATGGCACAGAGTACTTGCAGTGGACAGAAGATGACTCTTTAGGTGTTCGACCTCTCTTTCTACCTTCATACAGACTCTGGGTACCAAAGTCAGTCTAGCAGGCTTGTGTGGTTGAACCACCTCACCAACCCCAATAAAATCTGTACTTAAGATAATGGCGTCCCCAACAGAGGGGTTAGAAAAAGGACTGAAGGAGCTGAAGGGGTTTGCAACCCCATAAGAAGAACAACAATATCAACCAACCAGACCCCCCCCAGAGCTCCCAGGAACTAAACCACCATCCCAAGAGTACACAGGGATGGACCTATGGCTCCAGTCGCATATGTGGCAGAGGATGGCCTTGTCGGGCATCAATGGGAGGAGAGTCCTTTAGTCCTGTGAAGGCTCAATGCCCTAGTGTAGGGGAATGCCAGGGCAGAGAGGCAGGGGTGGTGGGTGGGTGGGTGGGTGGGGGAGCACCCTCATAGAAGCAGGGAGAGGGGGATGGGATGGGGGGGTTGCAGAGGGGAAACTGGGAAAGGGGATAACATTTGAAATGTAAATAAATACAATATCCAATAAAAGAGAAGAAAAAAGTGAATGGCATTTCGCTGTTATTTGTCAGATTGCCTCAGCATAGGCAACATTTGTACTATGAAAGTTTTCTAGTTTGTCATGTCTCTGCCCTTCCTCCACCCTTCCTTTCTTTCTCTTCCACTCTGTTTTGTTTTGTAGAAAGTATACTTGCATGGCTGGTGCTGGTCTCTAAATTTGACATTCAGGAGCTTCTAGAAACCCAGATCCATGCCCGGCTGCCTTCAGTGTCTGAGCCACAGTGTTGAGAATGCAGGCTTCCGGGAGAACTTGAGACCGTAGGGAGCCACTGTTCTCCCTCTGAAGCGAGGACCCCTTTATCTGACTTGTTTGCCAGGACTTCTTGGAGACTTGACTGCTGCTGACTCCTGACTGCTGCCCAAATGCTGTCAGGTTGTTAAGGAGAAATCTCTGAAAGCCAGCCTCCTGCTGAGCCCATGTGTCTGCCTCACAAAAGTCAATATTTTCAGCTTTCCCTCAGCCCCAGTGTGTTGAAAGGGCTTTCCAGCGTACACCCTTTGATTGCGGGCGAGTGTTGGTAAGGAACAATGGCTTTCATCTTTTGTCTGCGGAGAGTGTCAAAGAAGCAGTCGCTCCAGTTTAGTCTTCACTGGATTCTTTCTTTAGACAAAGTCATTTTATTAAAAAAAAAAAAATTGCAAACTCGATTGCAAAAAAGAATTAGATTAGGGCGTGTTAATGCAAAGTCAGATTCACTTGTATTCATTAATGTCAATGACTTTTGTTCCTTCTTGGGGGGGGGTTGTTTTATTGAATTTATGCCAATACTGGCTCGATGTATAGCAGAAAATATGAATCAAATATAAGCCATGCAGTTTAGAACGCTTTGTTGACCCTAGGCTTGTTAGTGGTGCCTTGTAACACACTAATGCCAGGTGAAGGTGTGGGTGGCATGTAGTTCATGGTTACTATTTGTCCTTTCTGCTCAATAGTTCTGCAAATTTAGCACATTCTGAACACGTCGTCTATTTTTTTTTTTAAATGACCCATTTCCTAAGACTTTCCCTACCTTGTTATATCCACATTGCACATGCGTTTTGTTTAAGTTTGGCTTTACGAGGCAGGATTTTTCTCTAGCCCAGGCTTGCCCCCATCTCAGTGTACGTCTGAGATGACCTTGAACTCCTCGTCCTCCTGTCTCTACCTCCCAAACCCTGGGATAATAGGTGTAGGATTCCACATCCAGCTTCCCCTGCTGGCCAGGTGTGCCGTGGGCACGCCTTTAACCCTGGAACTCTGGAGGCAAAGGCAGGTGGATCTCTGTGACTTGAAGGCCAGCCTGGTCTACACAGCAAGTTTCAGAGCAGCTCAAGCTACATAGTGAGACATTTGGATCTGCTAAGAACCAGCCTCGTCTTGGAGGCAGGTTCTGAGGAAGGGGCATCTGGAAGTGGCCAAAAGGAACAACTGGAAGCCAAACAGTGGGTTACGAGCTACGTTCTGCTCAAGGCAGATTTCCAGGCAGCTCTCTCTCCAGCAGCTCTCTCTTGCAATTCCAAACACTCTCTGGATCTCTTGCACATTAAAAGCCCAGTCTTTTATTTACATACCAATTCAGTGATTAACCCATGAACCAGCACTCCATGACCCCAGCCCCCTTATTTCTTAGAAAAACAGCAAGCACTTTTTTTTTTTAAACATTGTAAACTTTAAGGTTAAAAAAATCCACCCCTCACTGCCTGCATAGGGCAGTAAACACCATTAAAAAAAAAATCCTATCCCTCCAGGTCATGGCATCAGAGGTCCCTGGGAGGTGATTTGGCTCTGAGAGTAGAGGCCTTATAAATATAAGTAGTGTTTTTAAAGAGGTGTGTGTGTGTGTGTGTGTGTGTGTGTGTGTGTGTGTGTGTGTGTGTGTGTGTGTGTGACCTGTCCTTGGTCTTCCAACCTGTAGAACCCGAGAGATACATTTCTATTGTTTACAAGCCACAGTTTATGATCTTTTATTACCAAAGCCCTCGTCAGACTAAGAGACCGAACGAACACATTGTCTGATCCATTTGATTCTTTTTTGAATATCTCTGGACCTATAATGTTAATAGAGCCACTATTAAAACAAATCTCTGGGTGTTTCCGTGAAGAATTATCTAGATTATGAAGTGTAGGGATCAGCCCTAAATGTGGGCAGCATCAGGCCATGGGCTAGGATGACAGAGTGAGAGGAGAAACAGCTGAACAGCATCTCTCTCTCTCTCTCTCTCTCTCTCTCTCTCTCTCTCTCTCTCTCACACACACACACACACACACACACACACACACACACACACACTTGCCATCATTGCTTCCATGCCCAAATGGATGTACCCTTGAACTGTGAGCCAACATAAACTCTTCTTAAATTGCTTTTGTCTGGTATTTCTGTCAGAGCATCAAGACAAGCTACTGACAAGTATGTAGTATGTAGTAGACAAGCTTCTACATAAATGTGGAAGAATATCCAACCGGTTCCAGCCTCTGTGAGTGAGATTAGGGTCATATCAGCCAAAAATTATTTAGCCTACTATTTCTCCTTCTGACAGATCATTCTTAACCTTTCCCTTTTAAACAAAGTTCAGGCTTATAGGAAAAGCACATAAATAGGAGGAAAAAAGATCCCCCATATAAGCGACTCATGGAGATCCACAATGTCTACCACACTTCCTTTGATTTATCAGAGTTTATCAGGCCATGAGAGGGGTGGGCACTGGGGAGAAAGATGGAAGAGAAGAGAGAAAAGCAAAAGAGAGGAGAGAGAGAGAGAGAGAGAGAGAGAGAGAGAGAGAGAGCAAGAGACAGAGACAGAAATAGAAACAGAGGGTCAATAGGACTAAGTGCTAAAATGGGGGGGTATATAAGAATGAGAAGCTTGGAAAACTGAAGTCCAAGAGCTGGAGAAGTTTAGAGTAGAGTGTGGGTTGAGAAGGGCTAAGAGAAGCCACAGGTACCGAGTAAATCTGGAGGCCAGCAGACACTTTGGTATGCTATTAGGTACCACAAGTAGCCATTTGTCTGAGTTTCTCTTTGCATTGCCTAGTGAAAGCCCCCCCCCCCACTGTTGGTATAGTGAAGGTTGCCTCAATTCATGAATTCCCAATAACAGCTAATTATTTAGAATTTGGCTTTTTTTTTTTTAATGCAGACTCTCTGAGTCAAGGGTAGCTTCCCATTCCCAATCCTTGTCCCCAAGGGTGTATACCACTTTCTGACAGAAGCAAAAAAATTGAGACAATGAAGACGAATCCCCTTCGAAGGCTAGCAAAGTAGGGAAGGGATCAACAAAAACTAAGAAAAGTCCACTCGAATTCCAAAGCGTACTCCTAAATTCTAGGTTATGAGTCTCTGACTTTAAGTGCTGTGTTTTTATTGAGCGTGTGAAGAGAATTACGGTCTTCATAACGAAACGAGGGGACATTGAACTATGGGTAAAGGAACATTACATACATTTGGTCCATCTTTTAATAAACATGGTGCAGGGCTGGATGCGGCAGCACAGCCTGCATAAGGCAATGAAAGAAGCCCGTTATCTGCAGAAGAGCGGGACCTCCCTGGCAGGTGTCCTCCCGGGATGGCTCCCGCCTCCTCCCACTCCCGGCAGCCCTTGCGCGGGGAGGCGGGCCCGTCTGACTCCTTCCCCCTTGCAGACTCGCCGGCGGGAGGTTTGAAGACCCGAGCGCACGCAGAGCCTCTAGACACCCGGCTCGCACTCCACGGTGTGGGGCTGTGGCAGGAGGGCTCACGGGTGGATCCCACTCCCGGGTCACCGGGCGCTGCGTGACAAAGACGCGGGCCCTGCCCGGACAGACGACCGCGACGCTGACCAGCGACCTGAAGCCGCGGGGCGGCGGGCTGACTCCAGCCAGGGCGCCGGGATAGCTTCCGTGCCGCCCGCGAGGGACCCACGTCTTTGCTGTTGTGTGTCACGGAGCCTGGAGCTCTCGGAGAGGAAAAAGGACACCGAAGCCCTTGCACACAGCCTCAGCCCGCTACGCCGAACCCGGGGCACGGCCTGCGCATGCGCACCGTTCTGCCTTCCTGCCAGCGCACGCTCGTTCCCGCGGCATCTGCTCTGGTCATGGAGGCCTCGGGAGGCGCTGGGGGCGCCTTTCTGAAAGGTGAGGAGACACGCCTAGTTAGGAGGAGGGCTGTGGACTAGTGCCCGGTGCCGGGGTGCCTGTCCTGGGCCATCGGGATCGGCTCACACCCCGGGTCCAATCACCTCTTGTCTCCTTACACCCGAGGACCTCTCACATCCTAGGTGCCCTCACTCGGGATCCCGACCACCTGTGTGGACACTCCCCACGCATTCACCATGTGACCTTCACCGCCCCCGTAGTGCCTGCCACGGCACCTATGTGTTCCCCAACATCCCACCCCACCCCGGTGCGTGCTGAGCCCTGGAGAGCTGGCAGGAGGATCAGGTCCTATCTTAGCTTCCTGAGAGTCTCTCGCCTCTATAGCCTGGGCAGTTGTGGGATTAGGAAAAATAATAGTTTCGTAATAATCTGATGGCCTCTTGAGGGCCCGACCTGAGGAGAGCTGACACTTGTGGGGCTCTCCTATTTTTTCGCCTGCCAACAACACGTGCCCAGAACATGGGACCCTGGGTGAGGAGACTCTAAGTTGTGTGTGTGTGTGTGTGTGTGTGTACATATTTATATTTATATAAAACAAATATATAAAATAAAGTAAAAATAAATTATTTATTTTAAAGACAAGCTTGCTTGTAGCTGAGGCCGGCTTAGCGCTCTTTTTGTTGGTTTGGTTTGGTTTGGGGGTCTGTGGGGAGGGGTTGCTTGTGTAACAAAGTTTCTCTGTGTGGCCCTAGCTTTTCCTGGGCCTGGAAACTCTGTCTCAGTCTGTGGACTAGGCTAGCCTCAGACATCTGCCTGCTTCTGCCTCCCAAATGCTGGAATTAATGGCGTACACCACTCCCAGCACCAACCAGCAGCACCAGCAGCAGCAGGATGCCACCAAGGCTTTGGCTTAGAATTCTTGATCCTCTTGTCTCCACTTTATAATCCCTATGTGCTAGGATGCCCAACTTCATATAAATAATGTATTAGAACCGAACTATATTAGTTTGTTACCTACTGTCTATGCTGTAGCCATAAAATTGTATTATTGGAAGATAATTACAATAATTATAATAAATATAATTATTCCAGGCCCGGAAAGCCTGGAATAATCACTGTCTGTTTCTTTCTAGAAAGCATAATCCAGGATAATTAAGCCTGGATTAGGAAGATGTAAAGTGCTACCAAAATGCTACCAAAATAGCAGTGACAGTGTTTTCAATAGATTCATAATAGGAAATTTTCATCTTTTTTTTTTTTCCTAACATAGAAAAAGAGAAAAACCTGTTGCGGGAGGGGGTGTGCAGTGCAATTACCAGGTTCCTGCTAACCTCCTGCTTATTTTTCAGATGTTGTGGCCTATGTTGAAGTATGGTCTTCCAAAGGGACAGAGAATTACTCAAAGACGTTTACAAAGCAACTTGAGGATATGGGGGCAACGGTAAGAAAATTAGTATCAAAATGACTGATAACCTCAAGTCGGGCAGTACTGCTTATGGAGCACATGGTCTTGCAGGCACTGTGTGAGGAGTCGTCTAGTAGGAAACATGAGTCTGGCCTTGGTTCAGTGAGGCTGGTACTTGGAGTTAAATGAGTAAAGATGCGGGAGAATGAGTGGGTTTCCAAGGGAAGGTTGTGACCTTAGGCATTTTGGAAACATCTCATAGGTATTTGATTACTCATGTCTGGAGCTTGAGGCCATCAGAGTTGTAGATTGTTGGTGTGGGGGTCCTGGCTAGTGTGAGGAGTGCTTAAAGTGGAGGGTGCCTTTTTGAGTGTTTAAGGACCAGTGAGGGCCTGACCACCAACCCGGGAACAAGAGAGGGAAAAAAGATTGTCAGGAGAATTATCGAAACCCAGTATGGAAGAATTCAAAAGGCTGGGATTCGGAGCAACAGAGCCTTAAGGTAAGATGTGCTCGAGGCTTGACAACCATGTCTTAGTTCACTTTCCCTTTATAGAGGTCAAGGGCTTCAGGGTAAGTCTGAGACTCCTGGCTTAGTAAGAAATGGAGACAGTGATCACCGACGCTTGAACAGAGCGTGCTTGTGGCATTCAGGAGCCACTCCCTGACAGGCTGAGTGGACAAATGAGTGACTGGATAACTCAACGTCAGGGTGAGGATTAGGGTGCAGGAAGGCGATGTTAGAGCAGCGCTGGCCTTATTTAGCCCCCCACCCTGACCCTGGGAAGTCGGGTCAAAGGCTGAGAGCAGAGGAATCTGCACAGGTGCCCTGCTGCCCACAATAGAGTCAGAACCCATATACTCACTGTAAGAACGGAAAACAATTCCGTAAATTGAAATTGTGTTTATACTCACAGGGCCATGGTTTAACAACTCTGGGTGGGGGCGGGGGAGGCTCTTGGACCTGACTGAGAATTGCTGCTCTTTGCATCCTAAGATGTGATGTGTATCCTACAGCTGGTAGCCATGCAGAAGAAAATGCCATTTCTATAGACTAACTGAATAGCACTTTCTGTATAGAAGGTCACCCCTGCTTTTTTATTGAAGGGGTACAGCGTGTCTTGTTACCCTGGCACGTGGCACACCAAGTGGAGTTCCATTTTAGGAGGGCCCGATATATACGTCACGCCTCTGTCTAGGTGCAGTTCGTGGCAGCTCGGTCTGAAGTGTGGGATCTTATCGCATCCTTCTCTAAGGCTGCACTAAGTGTCCGGCAGCCTCCCTCAAAGACATTCCGAGGTGCTACTTATCGTCTGGTAACTTTGACGAGAGCCTTGGGGAGAATGGCCCCGGGTGCTCAGCTGGGCTCTTTCTGATGTCTTGAAAACAGCAGTTTACGGAAGTAACACCTGTGCCTGTCTGAAACTGCTGCTCTTCGGGCTCTGAACCCTGTAATGAAACCCGAGAGAGGCCAGTTGTCATTTGCTTTGTACCCCTTTCGTGCTGAGGTACAATTCTTGGCCTCACGCACATGTAGGCAAGCACACCATCAGTGAACTAGGTTCCCGAACTCTTTTCTGTTTTTGAAAGGCAGTTTTAAAAACATGGGTGGAGAGCCAGAGCCCCACGGCATGAGTGTAAGAGGTCAGATGACAGCCTGAGGGCGTCTCTTACTGTGCTGGGCCCGGGGAACACGCTTAGCTCATCGGGCTTCATTTCATGGTGCGAATGCTTTCCTTTACCCACTGAGTCTTACCACCAGACCCCGGAGGCTTTGTTTTTAATCTTTTTGTATTTGCTTTCATATCTCCAGTGTACAGTACTTTCCAGGGAGGATAAATTCTAAGATCCCTAATAAATCCCTGAATCTACAGATAGTGGAAAACCCTATATGTGCACACACATGCACACAAACACACACACATACTCTCTCTCCCTCTCCCTCTCTCTCTCTCTCCCTCTCTCTCTCTCTCTCTCTCTCTCTCTCTCTCACACACACACACACATGAGAGGCCTGACCCAGCAGTACAGGACAGTATCCCAGCTACTTGGAAGAGCGAGTCAGGTTATCAAGTTGAAAGGTACTTTATAGAGATCCTGTATCACAATTTAAAAAAGTAAATAAAAGGTCAGAGTTATAGGTATACAATTCAGTAGTAGAACATCCATCCGCCTAGTATGTTTGAGACCGCAGATTGAAGTCTCCCCACTGCCGGGATTATAAGCACACACTACCATTCCTGACTTTACACAGGTTTGGAAAATCAAATTGAGCATGTTGATGCTTACAAAAGCTCACCTCGCTTATCAAGCCATCCCCATGGTCCCACAAAGCATGTTGACATGGCTATGTGAACGTACTTGGTTAATATTTTAGCTGATGGTACTCTTTCGTTTCCTTGAAGGAATGTCTTCATTAGCTTTTTGACACAAAGTTTCGCTCTGTAGCTGTCCTCAACCTCATTGTGATAATTCTCGAACCTCAGTCTGGAGCTCTGGGATCACAGACTTGTGCCACCATGCCCAGCTTCTAAGTTATTTTCTGACCTGAGCTTGCTTTGGTGGTGTCTGATCTAGGTGTTTCTCCTTGCCCGAAGTTTGTCTCATCTCCATCTTCTCCTCATCTTCACCCTTTCGACATTTCTTCCTGATATTCTCTTAATTCCACGATGGCCTATGTGCTGGCTAGCTTTATGTCGCCTTGAACCTGCTACAGTCATCAGAAGAAGGAGCCTCCATTAGAAGACGCTTCTGTAAAATGGGCTCTGGCAAGCCCATAGAGCATTTTCTTAATTAGTGATTGATGGGGGATGGCTCAGTCCATTGAGGGTGGTGCCGACCCGGGCTGCTGGTCCTGGGTTCTGTAAGAAAGCAGGCTGAGCAAGCCTTAAGCAGCACACCTCCATGTCCTTTGCATCAGCTCCTGCCCTCGGGCTCCTGCTGCTTGTCTCTTTGTCATGACGCTTTTCTTCAGTGATAAACAGTGATGAGCAACCATAAGACAAGAATCCTCTCCTCCCCGAGTTGCTTTGGTCTTGGTATTTCCCCACAGCAACAGTGACCCGGGTAGGACGTGTCGTTGGCGTAGCACTCTGTTCACACCTGAGCCGTGCCTGTGGAGGGACCTTTTGATCCAGAACGCATGTCTTTTGAGTTCAGAAAGTTTTCCTTGATCATTTCTTTTATAATTTCTGCCTCATTACCTTAATTGGTATGTTTTAACTCCTTAATTTGGCTCCAGGGCCATGATCTCTGCTTTTTATGGTCCTGCCTTTCCCTGTTAACAGTTTTTGGTGTGCTCTGTTGTTGGAGATTTTCTTTTCTCCACTTGGCTACCTATTATTTCTATGGATTTTTTTTAAAGGTTTATTTATTTTATGAGTACACTGTAGCTGTCTTCAGACACACCAGAAGAGGGCGTCGGATCCCATTACAGATGGTTGTGAGCCACCATGTGGGTGCTGGGAATTGAACTCAGGATCTGTGGAAGAGCAGTCGGTGCTCTTAACCGCTGAGCCATCTCTCCAGCCCTGGACTCTTTTTAACATTCTTAGATTTGTAGTAACCCTTTAGGTCTTTGTCCTTTTGAAATATCTGATCTTATCACTTGTCTTAGTTAGAGTTTCATTGCTGTGAAGGGACACCATAACTAAGGCAGCTCTTATAAGGACAAGCATTTAATTGGGGCTGGCTTTCCGTTTCAGAGGTTCAGTCCATTGTCATCATGGTGGGAAACATCATGCAGGCAGACTTGGTGCTGGAGGAGCCAAGAGACCCGCCTTCACAGAGACACACTTCCTCCAACAAGGCTGCACCTCCTCCACTGAGACCACACTCCTGATAGCCATTCCCTATCACCCAACCTATTCAAACCACCATGTCACATAAATACGTAGACATCTAAAAATACTGTATTTAACTTTAATTAGCAGTGTATTCTCTTTTATGTTTTTTTCCTCTGAATTATATTGTCTCTTTAATATAGAAGGGTATTTATTTATTTACCTATTGAGACAGGGTCTCATGTCCTGAAGCTGGTCTAGAGCTGGCTGTGTACAGGAAGATAGCCTTGGATGTATGGTCCTCCTGTTCCACCAAAGCACTAGGGTTACAGTGATTACGCGCGTACCTGGTTTTTATGGTGCTGAGGACACAGCCCAGTGCTTCGTGTGTGCCAGGCACAGTCTTCCAACTGAGCTGTGCCCACAACCCAGCAGGGCAAGTTTACAAGGAGAGATTTTACTTGTTTTTATTTTATGAGTGTTTTGTCTGTAAATAGGTGGTAGCTCCATTCTTCTTTTCCTGCCCGTTGTCCTCAGGGGCTCCTTCTGGTTGGCTCTCCCCTTTCCCTTCGTACTCGAAGGATTCCCACTCTGTTCTGTGCTGGAAGCTTTATTGTGGGGAGCAAAGGTGACTGGGGCGGAAGCTGTATGGAGGGGTGAAGGTCACACGAATGCTCACCCTCATTCTACCTGCAGCAGGTGTGTTTTGGTAGGGCGAGGTTGAAATAGGGTCTCACTATGTAGTTCTGGCTGTCCTGGCACTCTCCATGTAGACTAGGCTGACCTCTCAAACTCATAGAGATCCTCCTGCTTCTGCTTCTTGAAGACTGGGTGCTGGGATTAAAGTTGTGTAGCACCGTGCTATGCAAAAGCGGGTGTGTTTTTTCAAGCATCTTTCCATATTCACCACAGTATTTTTCTGATGTATTCCAAGAAGTGAAATTCTGGAGAAAGGGTTTTTTGATCATTTCATTTTGACAGATTTTGAGTGGTCTTTTTTTTTTCTTTTAAATTAATCATTCCTATCATTTACATCTCAAATGATATCCCCCTTCCCGGTTACCCCTCTACAACCCCCATGCCATCTGCTCTCCCCCCTCCCCCTGCTTCCCTTTGCCTCTGAGGGTGCTCTCCCACCTACCCATCCACTCCTGCCCCACTGCTCCAAGCATCCCCCTATGCTGCGGCATCAAACATCCACAGGACCAAGGGCCTCCTCTCCCAATGATTCAGACAAGGCCATCCTCTGCTACACATGTATCTAGATCCCTCCCTGTACACTCCTTGGTCGGTGATCCAGTCCCTGGGAGCACTGGGTGGTCCAGCCAGCTGACATTGTTCTTCCTCTGGGGTTACAATCCCCCTCCGCTCCTTCCACCGGGTCCCCCACCAGGGTCCCCAAGCTCCAGCTGATGGTTGGCTGCAAGTGTGGCATCTGCATTGGTCAGGTGTGGCCGACCTCCCAGGGAACAGCCACACCAGGTTCCCGTCAGCAAGCGCCTCGTGGCAAGGGCAACAGTGTCTGAGTTTGGTATCTGCAGACAGGATGGATCCCCAGGTGGAATGGTCCCCCGATGTCCCTTCCTTCGGTCCCTGCTCCATTTTTTGTCCCTGTCTTTCCTTTGGACAGGAACATTTCTGGGTTAATCACTTTATTTAAGAAATTATGGGTAAACAGCAATGAATATTTTGTTAATTTCCTTTTGTCCACAGGTGTCAAAAACGTTGAACAAGCAAGTGACCCATGTGATCTTCAAAGATGGGTATCAGAGCACGTGGGACAAAGCCCAGAAGATCAGGGCAAAGCTGGTTTCCGTCCTCTGGGTTGAAAAGTAAGTAGTCGCCATGGAGCCCATGACCATTGACAGCATGCTGCACACTTGCTGTGCAGGAACTCGTTTTCTCACAGCAGTGGGAAGTGAATGTCTCGGGTGGCTGTGGGTTGTTTCTCTTGAGACATCGTTGGCCTGAGCGTGGCCATCTTCTTCCCGTGTTCCCATGACGTTCCCTCTGTTTGTGTCTTTGTCCTAATTAACACTTAAAAGGTCATGTTACTTCTTTAATACCTGTTGTAGTAAATATTAAAGAAGATGGCGGGACACCATGCCACGTTAGCGCTGGCCCCAGCAGGCCACATGGACCAGTGGGGTGTTCCCGTCTTGGCCAGCTCTCTGGCCCGGAGTTCTCAAGTCGTCTCCACCCATGTTTCTTTGGTTCCATTTTCCATCCCACGCTGCCACCCGCTACTCCCTGGCCCTGAAGCAACCTCCCCACCTCCAGGACTAGCCCCGTCTGTCTCAGGGCTCTCTTGCTGCTGACTCTGCTCACAGTCCCAGCGTCCGTCCCCTGTGGTTATAGTCACAACTCCCAATAGCCTGTTAAAAGCAAAACTCTAGAAGCTTGAAATTTATCAATCAGATTTATATCCGTAAATTCTCACTCCACAAAACGCCCACACAATAAACTCAGAGGCAATTAATATTGGTATAAACTGCCTACCTAGATAAGACAAATATATGATATCCCTTATACGATATTCATATCTACCTGTGGCCATTTAAAACCACACAGAGTGGGTCATCCTTCCTTCTCCTCCTCGATCTTCATTGTCCTTCCTTGTCCTCTCTCCAAAACTCTGCACCCGCCGTACTTTTTCACTGCCCCATCACAGGGCCTTATCTTGTGCCCTCCCTCACCTGCATATAGACAACAGTCCACAAATATCCTGTCTCCAAATGCAGTCGCTTTGAGGCTTTGGTAGTTAGGAATATCAGTTTGCAGATTTGGAGGATACAATCCCTCCATCAAAGGGAAACTTGGGTGGGAGTTAAGGAATAGGTCAGGAAACACAGTGTGGAGACTCCTGTGGGGGTGAAGTAGACTTGTGGTAAGGTTTGGCCTGTTGCTATTGTAATGCTAAATTCTGTACTAAAGAACTAGGCCTACAAATGTCTCGTCATGTTCACTGGCTTTTGTGCAAACCGTGCTCCTTAATTTAAAACTATAGGTTGAATGAAGATGCCTATATAGCTGGGCAGAGGAGAGGTAGGCATGGCTTCGGTTCCCTGACTTGGGGTCTGAGGCAGGATCACTAGGAAGATGCCTGAGGAGCAGAGAGAAGAGAGAGGAAGGCACCATGAGATGAGAACTGCCCATGTGGGCTAGCCAGTCAGAGTGAGAGCAGCCTAGGCAGAACATGCCAAGTTATAACTTGGGATTACTGGTAGGCAAGTAGATACTAATGGCTTAGAGAGTAGATATCTGCCCAGCTCTAATGCTGTTCAGGCTTATTATAAATATAAAAGTGTTATGTCTTTTATCTGGGAACTAAATGATCAGAGGTGGAGTAGAAACCCCAAACTGATATTAATATTTACCACAACAGAATTGTGCTGGAAACTGGTTAGGGTGGAAGCCAACGGTGATGGGGAACTGTTGGGCATTCAGACCAGACCAGAATGGTAGCAGTATAGTGATGTCTGACTAGTTCAGGATTTTAAAGTCGTGTGTGTATGTATGTGTATAATTTTCTGTATACATGGGCTTGCTGAGGAAGGCTGCTGTTCATTACCTGAACTAGGCTGGGAACTGAACTCAGAACCAAAAAGATGGTGTGACCATTGGCTGCGATGGGGTAGGCTTTAGAGACGTGGGGGTGGATGTTAACTGGAATGATACACGTCAGAGTCAGGACTTTCTACTGAGCTGGGCCAAATCCAGTTTCTGATATTTCCTTAGACAATGCTCAGTGCAGGTGACAGGCAGCTGAGTAGGAAGACAAATTCAGGGAGAGATGGGCAATTAAAATATAGGAGCCATCTGCCTGGGGGTTAATTAAAGCTACATACTAGCAGTGAGCCTTGGTAAGCAGATGGAGGAGAAATAAAGAACTTGAGTGTGTCTGGGTCTGGAAGTCAGGGTGAGATGGAATTGGGTAAGGCGCTGAAGAATGGAGAGTTTCTATTTGGGAAAACACAGCTGAACTGTCAGTACGCATCCTATTTCTGACCTCAGATGTGTGTGGTCCTGTCCTCACTGGGAAAGTCTCCAGTTCACTTAGCACCAGCAGGATGGTACTAATAAATAAATAAATAAATAAATAAATAAATAAATAAATAAAAATTTAAAAATCTTTACTACTATTTAATTATTTGTATGCAGAAGGGATGGGTGTGTGGGTATGCTTCCCACTGTTAATTTGTCTCCCTTCCATTTAGTTTTGTTTATTGGTTCTTTGAATTTCATATCATGCACCCCAATCACACTCATCTCCCCTTCCCCTCATACCCACCCTCCACCCTTGCCACTTCCTCACTGTGGAAGCTGTAGCATGTCGCAGCGTGTCCCAGCATGTCGCAGCGTGTTCCAGCGTATCCCACAGGACAGTCCATTTCTGTACTTCTTTGTTTGCAAATGTTCATTGCAAGGACTTGGTCTGGTCTGAGGCCTCTGGCCTCTGCTACCCTGTCAGCACTGGACCCTTGCTGGGACTCCTCTCAGACATCCTGTTGTTACTCTGCCTCATGGAAATCTGTAGTTTTGGATCAATAGGACCAGTCCCTTCATGCACTCATTGATGAAGTAGATGTTGGGGTGGGCCAATTCAAAGACCTGGATGATCAGCCCACCAGCTCTTCCACTCTCATGCCCTCAGGGCTAGCTTACCAGCACTACCAGCAACTCTCACAACACCAGGGACAGCTCTCGAGTGTTGCAGCTGGTGAGAGTCATGGCCAGTTTTCCCACTTTCATGACCCCAGGGCTGGCTCTCCCACCTTCCATAGATGGCAAGGGACATGGGAGGGGAGGATATTTCTTCCTTGTCCACACCACTGCCCGGGAGACAGGAGGCAGAACATGCTCTCCTATGCTCATGTCCTTGGGGCAGGCTCACCTGCAGCCCCCACATCCAGGGCTGAGTCTTCTGTGCTGCCCAGATTAGGGGCAGGGCTCCTGTTCTCATTGACCCTGTTGGCCAGCTTTCCTGCCCACCACCAGGGTAAGAGCAAAAGGGGGGGGGGGTCTCTCTCACTGATACCACCACACAGCAGACAAGAGCCCGGGCTGGCTCCCCCATGCCCATGTCCTTGGGACCAGCTCATCCAAAACCCCTACATCCAGGGCTGTGCCCCCTAGGGGAATTGCAGGGCCTTCTCTCCTGAGTGCTGCAGTTGGTGAGGGGCAGGGCCAGCTTTCCTACTCTGATGACCTTGGGACCAGCTCTCTTGCCTGCCGTATTTGGCAAAGGGCATCTTTTCCTTGCCTGTGTCACCACACTGCAGACAGGTAACAGGGCCAGCTCTTCCAAATTTATGCCCTTGGGGCTCTCATTCACACCCCCCACACAGCAGGGTCAGCTCTACTATGCTGCCCAGGCGAGATGCAGGGCCCACTCTGCTAAGTGCTACAGTTAACCCAGGGCCAGGTTTTGCACCTGTCTCAGGTGTCAAGGGACAAATTGAGAAGAAGGAGGGTATTTCCTCCTTCGTCCATGCCACCACGTGGAAGACAATGGTGGGGCCAGTTCACCTACAACTCCTACAAAATGAGGGGCCAGTTCTGCACAGCCCTCAGACCGAATATACTCCAGGGTGGCTTCCCAGACCCAGGATAGTTATCTGGTTTTTGATGGTAATAGATTCTGGCAGCTGCTGGGCCAGTGGCAGCACAGACTAGGACCCCACCATGGCCCCAGGTGGCATCACCGGCTACTCACTTCAGGCCGCTCCTTACTACCCTTGAGTCTCCAGTTCTGCCTCTCGTCATTGTGCCCACACCCTTTCTGTTTCCCTTTCTCTTCCATTTCTCCACAACTTACTTGCCCCAGTGGCATCCAGGGTCTCTGAGTGTCTGGGGCCATCTCAGGAGTGGTCTCAGGAGTGCTATGTCCCGCTGGTGCATTGTGACACTGGGCAGGACTCAGCTCGGGCATGGTGCAGGCCATGGGCTTCCTCAGGCTTGTCATCCTTGCAAGTCTTCACTCCACCTGGGGCCCATAGTCCCTGATTGGTGGGCATCTCAGACTTGGCTTTTCTCAGGGAATGTTAGGCTACTAATCATTCAGATGTTCACAGGTCAGAACATGGCCTCTCTCCTCTCTGCCATCTACTGACATAGATAGCCACACTTAACAATGGTTTCTTTTTCCCCCCTCTTTTTGTTTTTTATTGGATATTTTATTTATTTACATTTCAAATGTTACCCTCTTTCCTGGTTTCCCCTCCACAAACCCCCTATTCCATTACCCCAGTCCCAGATGCCAAGAAAACAAACTCCTTCAGCTCCTTCAGTCCTTTTCCTAACTCCTCCATTAGGGTCCCCGTGCTCCAATGGTTGGCTGTGAGCATCTGCATCTGTATTTGTCAGGCTCTGGCAGAGCCTCTCAGGAGACAGCTATGTCAGGTTCCTATCAGCATGCACTTCTTGGCATCAGCAATAGTGTCTGGGTTTTGTGTCTGTATATGGGATGAATCCCCAGGTAAGGAGTGTCTCTGGATGGCCTTTCCTTCAGTCTCTGCTCCACACTTTGTCCCTGTATTTCCTTTAGATAGGAGCTAAAGCTTTTATAAGGCAAAGGACACTGTCAATAGGACAAACGGCAACCAACAGATTGGGAAAAAATGTTTATCAATCCTACATCTGATAGAGGGCTAATATCCAATATATACAAAAGACTCAAGAAGTTAGACTCCAGAGAATCAAATAACCCTATTAAAAATGGGGTACAGAGCTAAACAAAGAATTCTCAGCTGAGAAATTTTGAATGGTGGAGAAGCACCTAAAGAAATATTCAACATCCTTAGTCATCAGGGAAATGCAAATCAAAACAATTCTGAGATTCTACCTCACACCAATCAGAATGGCAAAGATCAAAAACTCAGGTGATAGCAGATGTTGTTGAGGATGTGGAGAAAGAGGAACACTCCTCCATGGTTGGTGGGATTGCAAGCTGGTACAACCACTGTGGAAATTAGTCTGGTAGATCCTCAGAAAATTGGACATAGTACTGCCTGAGGACCCAGCTATACCACTCCTGGGCATACATCCAAAAGATGCTCCAACATATAACAAGGACACATGCTCCACTGTGTTCATAGCAGTCTTATTTGTAATAGCCAGAAGCTGGAAAGAACCCAGATGTCCTTCAACAGAGGCATAAATACAGAAAATGAGGTACCTTCACACAGTGGAGTACTACTCAGCTATTAAAAACAATGACTTCTTGAAATCCACAGGCAAATGGGAACTAGAAAATATCGTGAGTGAGATAACCCAGTCACAAAAGAACACACATGGTATGTACTCACTGATAAGTGGATATTTGCCCAGAAGCTTGGAACACTCACAATTCAATTCACAGACCACATGAAGCTCAATAAGAAGGAGGACCAAAGTATGAATGCTTCAGTCCTCCTTAGAAGGGAGAACAAAATACTCAGAGGAGATAGAGGGTGAGAGGGATTTGGGAGGAAGAGAGAAGGGGGAGGGGAAAGGAGAGGGCAGGATCAGGTATGGGAGGAGATGGGTGTGATATACACATAGGGTCAGGAAATTGAACAGAGGTGTGTAGCAATGGGGGATATGGCCACCAGAAAGTCCCAGATGCCAGAAAAGCAAGAGATTCCCTGGACCCAACTGGGGCGAGATTAGCTGAAATGCCCAACAAAGGGGAGGGAGAGCCTGTGGAGACCATATCCAGAGTGAGGCAAGGCCCCAAGTTGGGGGATGGGGCCACCTACTCATTTCCAAATTTTTAACCTGAAATGTTTTTAGAGGCAAAATTTGGCTCTTTTAATTGGTTTAAGTGGCCAGACATGGCTTGGGGCACAGGTTTTGACTCCCCGAGTTCAGGATTAAAGACATGCACCATAGCCCTACTTTATGCTGTACTGGCTTCAGCCCAGAGCTCTATACATACTAGGTAAATATACTACCAACTGAGCCATACCCTCTCCCATATAAAGTCTTGTTTTAGATTTATTAAGCAGTGGGGCAAGGGCTGGAGCCATGCCCAGTGTTAAAGGCACATATTGTTCTTACAGAGTCCCCAGGTTCAGTTCCCAGCACCCACACGGAGCATCTGCAGCTCCAGTTTCAGGGGGTCAATGGCCTCTTCTTACCTCTGTGGGTACTGTACACACGTGTTGAACCAATATACTCATACACATAAAATAAATACATGTAATAAAAATAAAATTATAAAAGATTATTTTTAAAAACTGGGCCATTTCTTAATATACAAATACGTTAAGGTTGCTCCAGTATCATTTAACTAAAAGTCTATGCATATTGTTAAAAAGCAAAATCTATATGTGGATATAACAGAAATGCTAAAGGTATTTTCATTGTTTGATGGGTTTAGTAAGTGGCATAAAAGATAAAGAAAGTTGTGAACCTTTGAGATGGCTCAGATACTTGATACCACGCTGGATGACCTGAGTTTTATTACCCGAACCCATTTGCATATGTGTACCATGAAATGAGCGTACCCGCAGAGCGCGCGCGCACACACACACACACACACACACACACACACACACACACACACACACACAGCTTCTTTAACTGCTCAGGGTCACTCACCTGTTTTTCATTGTCAGTGGTCAAGTGTGTGACATCTAGGATCACCAGATTCCCATTGTGTGGGGACTCAAGGCTTCAGACTGTAAGTCTCTGATAAAAATGCCCTTTTAGAGAACAGAAAAATTTATATCTGAAAAAAAATAAACAATGAAGACAGAGTAAAGATCAGCCTGGCTCTCGTCTCCTAGGTTTTCTGAAGAAAGTTAAAATTTTAAAAGACTAGCACAAAAAGCATTGAAATGTATCTATTAGCTGTTGTCAACCTGTTAAAGGAAGCCTGATGACTGCTGCAGAGGCAGGCCCTAGGTCTGTGGAGGAGCAGTCCTTAGGGATCAGGTGGCTGGCAAGCAGGCGATGGTGTCATGAGAAACCTGCAGCGGCCACTCATCTCTCAAAGCAGTTGGTGACAAGTAGTGATCAGTAAGTACACTGCTTTAAGAGGTTGTCTGGCTTCCTTCTCAAAGTCTCCACATAACCCCTAGGGTATGCACACCTCCTTCATGCTGATCGCCCTGTTAGAAGAGGAGGCTGGACTGTAGTATTAGGCTTACAGAAGGTAAGAAAGGTATTAGGCTTACAGAAGGTAAGAAAGGTGTCTAATGTGGCATGATGAGGAAAGTCGGGCTGGCAAATTTCAGGTGATTTAGCAGCGGACACTATGTTATTTCCCCAAGTGCCTTCCCTTCCTTCTTGTAATTACATGTTCTCCTTTAGCACCTAGTTCAGTAACAAACGCCTCCAACAGGGTTCTGAGAGCATACATAGTCTGTGTCTTGCCACCGTTCAGACTCTGGAGCCAGCCATCCTGGGAAGAATGGAGACTGGGGGGGGGGGCAGTCTGCTTTGTTCTGACCCTTACTGGATCCAACCTGGTGCTCAGTGCCTCAGATACACTTGTGTTTTCTCTGCTAAGAGACCCTTTAAACACTCCTGCCTGTGTTCTTCCTTGTGACTCGGGGGGATACCTGTTGTGATCATGTGCTAGCCGACTGAATTTTCAGGTATGTCCTTACCTGTTCAACCCCTCAGTACCTGATGCGTGTGTGAGTCTGTATTGGAGACTCACTGATGGCTTTAGAGGGTGAAAGGCAACAGTTTGGTGGAGGTGAAGGAGGAACGGGGCTGGCCCAGGTGTGGAAGTGGGAAGTGACAGGGGTCCTAGTGGCACCTGCCTGGGCTCTGAGGTGGCTAGAACTGGATCCATTGTCAGGGCTGCCTTGAAACATTTTTCTCTTTGGCCACTAGAGGGGGCACTAATGTCACGCATTTCTGAAGATCTGTAGAAGTCTAATAGGAAGTGCTTTTCGTTAATCATACATATCTGTGGATAAATGCGAGGCTTTCTGTTATTAGTGGGATTTGCTTTATCGTTGTTAATTATGTGTCTGTGTGAGTATGTACATATGAGTTACTCAAGGAGGCCAGAAGCATTCGATCTCCTTGATGTTGGACAGAAAGCTGGTTGTGACCTGCCTGACATACATTCTGGGAGTTGAACTGTCTTCTGGAAAAATAGTATACACCCTTAATTACTGATCTGTCTCTAACCCTGGTTTCTGCTTTTGAGACAATGTCTCACTTTGTAACCTGGGGTGACTTGGAACTCACTGTATAGATCATGTCAGCCTGGAACTCACGAATCCACCTGCCTCTGCCTCCCGCATGCTGAGATGAGAAGCGTGTATAACCGTGCCTAGCTCAGTGTGAGCTGAGATGAGAAGCGTGTATAACCGTGCCTAGCTCAGTGTGAGCTGAGATGAGAAGCGTGTATAACCGTGCCTAGCTCAGTGTGAGCTGAGATGAGAAGCGTGTATAACCGTGCCTAGCTCAGTGTGAGACTTCGTCAGTGCTTCTTACCTGTTCACCTGTTCATGCCTAGATTTTTGTTGCTGGCACTGTGTTTCCCTTCATGTGGGGACTAACTGAATTCCGGATCTGAGCCTTCACATCCTGTCACTCTGCTCAGTGAATTGTTGAGACACTTGTTCTAGAGTAGGACGACATGCGCCTTCTCTAGTTCTAACTAGTATAAATCTAGCATAGATAGTTTCCCCAAACTGATACCTACGAAAGATGACTAGTAAGCTGATGAACATGGGCAGACAGTCTGAGTGCTAGACAGCTGAAGGAAGGAAGCTGGCAGCTTACGCACCAGAGCTGGTGCACAGTGCACGTGAGCTGACCTTGCACTTATGGTGACTGGGATATTCTACACATGGTTGTTGGCTCCCCAGGTTCAGTTGCTCTGCTGTTCAGATGAGCCGAACCATCTCCTTTTTCTTTTCAGTAGAACAAGCTGGTAAGAACTGCTCTGTTAAACTCGTAACTGGGCTAGAAAAGAGATCCATGAGACACGTTTCCCTCCTGCTTCTCTTGCTGTTCTTGCTGGGCTTTCTTGTTTCTTTGTTTCCCTCCTTTCATCTCCCACCTTGTCTCCTCTCACATCTAACTGTGGCTCAGGCTGGCTTTCAGTGGCCTTTGTGCCTCTGTGTCCCCAGCGTTGGGGTCATTAGCGTGACAGTGCACCCAGCTCTCCTGTAAGACCATTCTGAAGCTCTGGGCTTTTGTAGGCTTAAGTGATGGGCCTCTCTTAAAAGCAGCTTTGTAAAAGTGTGGCCTAAACCAAGTGTGATGGCTCGCGTCTGTAACACTAACACCTGGGAGGCTGAGACAGGAGGATCACTGAGAGTTCAAGGCCAGCTTGGGCTCTATAACTAGTTCCAAACAACCTGGGGTACGCTGCCAGACACTGTCTCTAAATGTCCCCTTTGAGTTTATGGATCGGTGTGTTATCGCATAACCACCAAAGTCAAAAGATAGGGGTTTTATAAGCCCCAGAGCCACCGGCCCCTTTGCAGTGAGCTTCCTTCTTCCCATCCCTCAGCCTTGAACACATCCTCAGCCTGGATTCTGTAGGCAGAAGCTTATTTCCCTGCTGTAGGAGTTCAGACAGATGGACTCTTCTCGAATGGACCGTTTGGCTTCCTCCACTTGATTGGTAGTTTAGGGACTTCTCTGTGTTTCATGCAGTAATAGTTTCCTTTCGCTTGTCTAGCCAAGTAGTATCCATTGCATGGACACACCGCGGTGCGCTGGCCAGCGGTGCAGGGGTGGGAATGCAAAGTTGTCCATTTTTGGTTACTATGAATGGAGTTGTTATGGAGATTTGTGTTTGTGCCTTTCTGTGTTTTCATTTCTCGTGGTTTATCACCCAAACAAGGTGGCCGCATGGTTTTATGTTCCTCTAGCAGTGTGAGTGTTCTGTTGTTCCCTGCCTTCACCCACACTTGGGGTTTGTCCATCATCTGAATTTAGCAATTAAGAGTGGATACATAGCAGCCTCTCTGAACTCCTAATTTACATACCATGTAATTTTCTCAGTTAAAGTATACAGTTCACTGCTTCCAAACATACTCAGAGTTGTACAGCCTCTCCTCAATTTTAAAGTACAAAAGTACCTTGAATTGGAGCCCGTGTCCTTTAGCTGTCGCTCTCATGTCTGAAGCCTCAGCAACTGTCCCTCCACTTTCTGCCTTTGTAGTTTTCCAGGTCTGCACAGTTTTCTATAAAGCAGCTACATAGTGCCTGAAGCTGCTTCTTAGCAAGGCCTGTTATGTTGTCTCTTTTGTTTGTTTCCTTTGTCTGATCAAATAATGGACATATCACACACACACACACACACACACACACACACACACACACACACGCAACTTAGGGAAATGTTTATTGGACTCACAACTCCAGGTTATAGGCAGTCCATCATATCAGTCATGTCACCCGCAGCAGGGGGATGAGAGAGTTGATTCTGTTCTATTCACGGTCAAGAGCAGGGAGCAATGAATGCACATGCACTAGTAGTGCTCAGCCTGCTCCTCCCTGTTTTATGCAGTCCAAGATCCCTCTCTCAGGGAATGGTTTCATCCGCAATTAAGCTGGGTCTCCACTTTCTCCTTTAATGTAGCCAAAACAGTCTGTCAGAGACATTTTAACCTTAATCTAGACAGTCCTTTACAGACACACCTGCAGGCCTGTCTCCTAGAGGTTGAATTGTCAGTCCCTAGTAACTATCACAGGGTAAAAGGTGGTCATCCCTTTCAGCCACCCCACTGCGACTTGACCTACTGTGGAACTATCTAGTGCTTGTTTTAAGATATATTTATTCTTATTTACATGTATGAGTGACTCCATGTATGTGTACTGTGTGCATGCAGTGCCCACAGAGGCCACAACAGTACATCAGATCTCCTGAACTATAGTTATGTTACAGATGGTTACTATCAGTAATCATTATTAGTCACCATGTGACTAATCCAGGTCCTCTGCAGAGCATCAGTGCACTGATACCAAGCTATCTCTCCAGCCACAACAAATTTGTTTTTACCAGTCCCCCTCAGGGTACCCTGCTCCCACAGACAACATACATGCATCCTTTGCTCACAGATGTTCTTTTTCTTAACACCACCGTACAAGCCAGTGGCTTGTGCTTGCAGTCCTGAGAGGAAGTAGATAGTTGGATCTTGAGTCCACCGTGAATGTGTTCCCATCACATAGAGCTTTTCCCTTCCCTCTGTGCAGCCTGCCATCCCTATGTCCAAAGGTGTTAGCTTCCAGTTATCTCACATGGACCTAAGAACTCCACCCTGGTGCTAGGAGAGTGGGTGCTTCTAGGTACCTGTGTCCAGACCTGTTCCTCTGCTCCTCTCTCGTGCTCTACTCCCCAGGCTGGGGAGGACCTGGAGTCCTTGACTTCTGCACCTCTGCTAGGCCTGGGCTTCCTTTTGTCTGTTTGTCTGTCTGTTTACTTTCCAGTTCTGCGGGCAGCTCTTAGCCACTCCTTGTTTTCATTGGTTTATGTCCCATTTGTTTTCTTTTACTGTTATTTTATTGGGATTTAGGGGACTAAGAGAAAATTGTGCAGTTGCTCTGTCATTTAACCCAGATGTCAAAACCTGTTGTATTCTCTAAACACTGCTTAGTTAATTAAGTCTCTGGCCCTGCTTTGCCCACACTGTTACTGTGAACCTTCAGTGGTCCTTGGCTACTCTCTTGCCCCTGAAACCTATTCTTTGGGTGACCTGTGTGTGACACCCTTTTTCACACGATCTTCACCTAGAGCATAGCAAACTAGAACTGCGTGTGATGTTTTCTCCTAACTGGGATTGTCTCCTGATCTTTCTCAGTGTGTTGGTGGTATTAGAAAAGTTACTTATTTGGTTTTTATGTTGATTTTGTATCCGTCACTTTGCTTAACAATGTTTATCAGGGCATTTATGATGGAGGCTTTATGGCCCCTTAATAGATTGTATCTTCTAAAAATAAGAACACTGACTTCTTCCTCTCCTAGTTGTATTCTTTTTATTTTCTTCTCTTATTGCTCTGTTTAAAACTCCAAGACTTCTCTATTCCTCTTTTGAGACAGGGTCTCATCATGTAACTGGCTACCTGGAACTTGCTAGATAGACCAGGCTGACTGTGAACTCACGCTATCTCTGGCTGCTGAGTGCTGGGATTAAAAGTGTGAAACACCAAGCCTGGATTTATTGTTTGTGTTCTTTCACTTGAAACACTTGAATGCTTGAGTGGGACTGGTTTTGGAAGGTGGAGGTGTCAGTCCTTCCTGTGGATTGTGAGTGCTGTGAACTATCTATAGATAGATAGACGCAGCCACAACCGCTGTAGAGGCTTGCCACAAACATTGTAATATTAGTCAAGTCATCCCTGTAACTTCAGTAACTGTTCAGGAGTAATGAAGCTGAGATAGGCTGGTAGGTATAGTGACACTGAGGTAGGGAAGGAACATAGGCCAAGCAAGGACAGGGATGAGCTAGATCGACTGGGTGAAGTAATGAGTGAGGTTAGAGGGAAAGGAGGAGCCTGGACACTGTCAGGATCTACAGGATGGATGGCTACAGATACAGAGGGTGGATCAGTTAGTGGGAGGAGGGCATGCAGAAGAGAGGAAATGTGGGAGGAATGAGAGGAGAGAATAATTAGAGTCCAGCAATATCAAATCAAAGCAAGACCATGACAACATATTTATGCAGGATGGAGAGATGGCTCAGAGCACTGGCTGTTCTTGGAGGGGACCTGGGCTCAATTCCCAGTACCCACAAGGCAGCTCACAGCTGTCTCAAGGCCTCTTCTCGTCTCTGTGGATACAAGACAAACAAATGAAGCACAGAAAACATGCAGACAAAACACTCGTTCATACCCATAAGATAAAATAAAAATAAATTTTAAAAGATATTTATGAAAATTGAAAAACAAAGACAGTGAAGATACTGTTAGATTTGTTATCATATCTGTCAATATTTCTTCCCTGGAGGGAAGGGTTTGAGTCCCTCCCCTCCCTGTGGTGTCTCAGGAAGCAGCAGACAGCTGACGAGAGAGGTGCAGCTTGTTGTTATAGTTCAAACCGCATTTGAACTATAACTTTGAAACCGCATTTCTGAGTATGCAGTGTCCCAGGGAGTTTAAAACCAAACCAAACCATTACCTTTGGGATTGAGGTTCTGCCCTTTTGCCAGTAGGTGTCACACCTTCCTTGTGTTTTCCCAGCCCTCTGGATGGAATGGTGCTGTAGGGAAATTCCCTTGTCATTGTTCCATGTGCTGGATGGTGACACTTCCCACGGCATTAGCCAAAGTTGAGCGTGAGTTCTGGTGCAACCACGCCTATGCAGTCGTTTGCCTTGTTTCTAGGCACACTCTCCTTACCTGGGCACTGGCTGCCTCTGTACTGTGTGCTTCCATGATGTCCTCTTAGTTTTAGATCAGGCCAGTGATGACTTCATTCTGAGCTGGGCAGAAATTTTCCATGTTCTTGGTCACCGTGGAGTTTGGAGGGAGCTTCCTTCCTGGAGAATTACTTGCAGGGTGCGCATGGGTAATCTCACCTTCAGGCTTGCTCTAATGTGTGACACATCAGCCACTGCCTCCACAGCCCGTTGATTCTGAGCCCATCAGCCTGGGTGTATATTCTAACCCCTGGTTGGCTCAGAAGTCTGCCCATCTCTCTCTAGCTGGGTGGTTCCTGCATCTCCAGGGTAGGGAATGGAGGTGTGTGGGGAGTGCTGATTTTGTTTCGGCAATTCTTGGGATTGAACTCAGTGTTTCACACTTACTGTATGAGCATCCTAACACACTCTCAATCAGCGGGTAGATTTTTGAAATGCATCCACTTCCTCATTCCCCAAGTGCTTGTATTACAGGCATGTACTAATATACCTGACTCCCTTCTGCCTTTGCATTGGGCAGGGAAGACTATGGAAAGACGGCTTTGGAAGGTCTAATGTATAGTGACATATTTAGAAAGTATCTATGTATGTGTGTATCATTATAAAAGTATGCTAACTTTGAACCTGCTGCCCGTTGTGTGTGTGTGTGTAGCAAAGACAGTTACTCACTGGGCTGCCTTGATGTGGTTCTACAGATGCAGGATGGCTGGAGCACGTGTCGATGAATCTTTGTTCCCTGCAGTGAATACCGATGAACATTTACCAAACCTAATTAGGAGAAAAGTAAGTATGTAATTCCTTTGAGGACAGGATGGTTATGAGTGTACAGACCCTAGTATCTTTATTCCTAGAAACTCGACTTTCACAAATGCGTTCAGAGTATCTTAAGCATGCCGTTGAGTTCATTGACATTCTCACATAGGATTTCTCGTTCACTCAAGAGGGGCTTTGGTTTTTTGGTTTTGTTTTGCTTTTTGTTTTTCTTTAGTTTATGAATTCTTTGATGTGATCTATAGGACATGGAAGGGATTGTAGTTAACCTTGAGAAATTAAAATGTGCCCAACGCTAGGCAGCCGTAGCTGCTTTGTTGCCTCTTTTCTTTTTCACTGCATTTTTATTGTTCGTGTTCGTGTGCTTTGCCTACGTCTGTATCCATGCACCACATGCACGCCTGGTGCTCATGGAGGCCCGAAGAGGGCATTGGATCTCCTGGGGCTAGAGTTGCACGTGGTTGTAGGCCGCCAACTGGGTACTGAGAATTGAACCCACGTCTTTCTCGAGAGCAGTCAGTGCTCCCAACTGTGGAGCCACCTCTCCAGCACCCTGATATTTCTCTAAGTGTAGTGACCGTGAAGTGTCAAAGCACTCTGTGCTTACACAAGAACTACTGTTAGATTTAATGACTTATTCAAGACTGAATCCAGTGGACGAGAAGTGTATACGTGGCCTCCCGTGCCTCTGATTTTAGATCCATCATGTTTACTGTGCCGGAGCGGTGAAGACACAACTCCCCTAGGCCTCTCCAGAACTCCCCGTCTGATTCCGGGCACTTCCTGACTGTGCCGTGCTGAAGTCAAAGACGTGGGAAACACGTCAATAGTACATGCTGCTTCCATTTAACATGCTTAGTAAGCGCAGGCACAGCAGGCATCACTGGTGTTTCTTCCCTCTGACACACCAGCTTGATAGTGATGCGGGTAAGAGCCCACCCAGCTCACTGATGTCAGCACACAGTGTCGCTGTGCTGAGCGAGGCGTTCACTTGGCCGCCTTTTCTTTGCCACATAATAGTGCGGTTTTGACCAAGTTACTTTTGTGTTGCACATTGTGGCAGGCCTTTCCTGAATGGACTCACAGTCAGGTTATATGAAAGGTGTTAGTGTGAGCTGTGCATTCACTACCTGTGCTCACAAACGTAAGAGTGGATCGTTGGCTCACTGTGCAAGTAACCTTAACCTTGGACCCCATCTGTAGTGTGCAAGGTCACCTCTGTCTTGTCCAGCGCCATTGTATTATCTTTACTCTTTGTCTAGTCTGACGCACAGATAGTGACTGCCCGCATCTTACATGTAACCACTTCTACATGCCTTCCTTTTCCACAAGCAGTTTCCATAAGCACTACTCAAGAATCATTCTTTTAGGTGCTTGGAGGGCAATTTCTGTTGTCTCCGTCTCCTGTCGCCCAGGGCTGGCCATGGCGTTCTGCTCAGAGAGTTTAAACACTCGTACTATTTGTCCCCTCTGTCTGGATCATGCTCTCCTCAATCCACTCACCAGCCGCCTCCCAGCTCTGCGGTGGCTCTGCGCAGATGCCCACAGTCCTCTCTAACCCGTGCCACAGTACTAGGTCTTTCTGCTTGAGGCTGCTGTCCTGCTTCTGTCAGTGTGATCTAAGTTTCCATTCCAAGGCGCTGTATGGATTTGGAACCATTGCTGTTTTGAGATTCTGGGAATCCGTTTTTTATTTTAAAGCAACTGAGTCTGTTGTGACTGCCACTGTTTGTGAAGTGGTAGAAAGAGGCCCAGCATTAAGGTCACAGAGTGGGACCTCTGCTTCCCACATTCCTATGAACTGCGCCTCGTAAGAAAAGTACTCCAGGCAAACTGCTAATCCTCCTAATGGAACAATATGGGCAAGCGGCACAGACTGTCCCACTGTCCAAAGGCAGCACTGTTGACCTCTCACACTGCAGCAGCCTGCTGAACGTAAGCGCCCAACTCGTACTGGTAGAAGCCAGGTATCTGCTAAAGCTGTTCCCTTCACTCCTTCCTTTGTGCAAGCTCTGTATGCTGAGGCCCAGTGCCTGACACAAGAACGTGATAATGACCAGGTACCTACCTCACCTAGCAAGTCAAGAGCAAAACAGGCCTGAGGCTGCTGTGAGGGCCAGAAACAGCTGCAGCAGCAGCAGTGTAGACAAGGAAACGAGGATTCCTCTCTTTAGTAACTGGGATAACGCCATTTGTGCTGCTGTTCTGTTGGAGGGAAGCTGGTGTGAGGAGAGCAGAGAACCAAGGCTACTTCTGAGAACCCTCTCGGGTGCTGAAACATCTCAGCACACAGTAAACATACACAGTGTACAGCCTTATTCCTAATCTCTTCAGTTCTGTACTGCTTTTAAAATAACGCCTCAGAAATAAAAGTTGCCAAGTAACATACAGTATAATAAACAACTCCTTAAGTTCTTTTAATATTTGATATCGTTAAAGTTACCAAAACTGTATGGAAATGGCTCTCTCTTGTTTTAAAAACTATCAGCTATCCTAGGAACTGGAGAGGTGGCTCTGCAGCCAGGAGCACTTCTCTTGCACAAGACCTCGCTGAGTTCTCTTCCCAGCACCTACATGGTGCCTCCTAACTGTACTGAACTCTAGTTTCTGGGGAATCTGACGCCTTCTCTTGGCCCCTGTGGGCACCAGGCATGCATGTGATATACATGCATAAATTCAGGTCAACATTTATCCACATAACAAGTCAATCTTTTAAAATAAGCAATAAAGGAAACAGTACATGCTAATGTTTGTAACGTTCATAACCTTTTTACCTAGCACAAGTGTATGCAGCCCAAAGATTTTATTCCTAAAACACCAGAAAATGACAAAAGACTTCAAAAGAAATTCGAGAAAATGGCTGAAGAGCTACAAAGGCAAAAGGCAGCTCTAGGTAAGTCGCATCCCACGTGCCTGGCAGCTGTAGGTAGGTACAGAGGCTGCAGTAGCTTAGGGAAGGAGGGAGACCACAGCGGGTACCTGCCCACTTAGACTGAGTGGGAACAGTAGAGCCCCTGGGAGGGCAGTCGAATCCTCGTCATTCATCAAGTCAGTGGGGTTCTTATCTGGGAGGGCTACAGGAGAAAAGCAATCTCATTTCTTAATTCTGTCTTTTTAACTAATACCTGGTCTATAATGACAATTTCGACATTTTGGTCTCTTTGAAAATCACAGAAATATTACAGGGATATGATTTTGTGTTAATCCCAGGTGTGGGATATGGGGCTGTTTCTGATTATCCACAGCAGCTGACTGACTTTCCTCAGGCTCTAACGGGTGTGATTTTCCAGCTTCAGGATAGTTTCTTCATGGTGTGATGTTTGGACTGGGGACTTCCGAGAGCCTAGATAAATGCTGCTCCTAGAGCAGGGCGGGCCGGGTGGTTGGTTACTGATTGCTCACTGTCTGTAAAATAGCTGTGCGCAAAAAGAAACAAGATAGCCTGGACTGAAAAGATCAGATTTGCCCCAAGGAACTCAGCGCCCCTAATGAGCAAGAAGTAGTCTAAAGAGAACACTGCCCCATCCCTCTCTTCTCTATGTTAGGGGTTGAAAGGTGGAAGAAAGAAGAACCCACAGAGCAGCAGATGCCAGCTACACAGCTCTTGCTTCATATCTAAAGCAGGCAAATCATGGGCTTGGTGTGCTTTTAATGCTGTAGGAAACACCTTGGGCTCACTTCCTCTTAAATTCAGATGTGTGTGGGTGTGTGTATGTGTGTCTGTGTCTGTCTGTGTGTGTGTCTGTGTGTGTGTCTGTGTGTGTGCGTGTGTGTCTGTGTGTATGTGTGTGTGTGTGTCTGTGTGTGTGTGTGCGTGTGTGTGTGCGTGTGTGCGTGTGTGTGTGGGGGATGAGTAGTGTTCAGGAGGACCATGTTCTAACCTGGATATAAAACAAGTTTTAGGAGCCAACCCACACTGCCTTTCTGGCTTCTTGCTAATTGTATGATGCTGTTCATGGTATCAACTCACCTGTTTCTCAGTGACTACCTCTGTAAATGAGGGCTGACACCTATCACCATACAAGGCCTGGATACAGCTTGGTGACGACTTCATGCCTTGTACTGAGAGCTCAGCAAGGCTCACCTGGCAGCTAGCTGTCCTGGTGGGAAGAATACTGTCTGTGGGAAGAGAGACTGGCACTGAAGGGGGCATGAATGCAGTGGGGGTGGGGTGGCCGTTAAAGGAACTGCTGGTAGAGTGTGACGACGTCGTCGTCGTCGTCGTCGTCATCTTGAACTTACTATGGAGGTTTGTTTTCAGATGACGACGTCCCTGTCCTCCTGTTTGAGTCCCCTCAGTCACTGGTATACAGCTCCCCAGTAAACATGATGAAGAAGAGACTACAAGAGATGAAGGAGAAGAGGGAAAACCTTTCCCCTACCTGTAAGTGGTTTCATTGTAAAATGAAAATGATGTATGCTGACAAATGACACAGGAAATGTCAGTTTTGATCTCTACCCTAGATGCTATTTTTTTTCCCCCACAGTGCTTGGGTCAAGAGATCATGCTGCACCCCAGTCTCCTTACCTAGACCTTTTGAGTGCTTCCTGATTGTAGTACTTAGTTCCAGTGGAGACCTTTCTAGTATTTTCTTCCAGAAGAAATGTGCTTTGTTAAGAGTGGGACCCATGTGGAAGACATGAGTGTTCTCCATTCCTCTCTTGCAGCTCCTTCATCATTTCCAGTCTCCTAACTGTCTTTTCTTTTTCAAAAAAAAAAAATTAAGGAGCTGGAAAAATGGCTCAGAAGCTAAGAGCACTTGGAGCCTTTCCAGAGGACCGGAGTGTAGTTCTCAGCACCCACACTGGGTAACTCATAACTCTCTGTATTACTCCAGCTCCATGGGAACCAGTGCCCTCTTCAGGCTTGTGTGGGACCCTGCACACGTGTGTAATTTAGACATGCATATACACATAAATGAAATGATAAAAAGTTAAGCTAATCAAGTGTCTTTTAAAAGAAGAGTGTTTTGATTACTCAGGTAGTAATAAGCACATTTTAATAAAACGATGAGCAGTGTAGTGAGTCAACAAGCCTTTCCTCCCCAGCACTTACACTCCTCTGCTGATGCATGCACAGTTGGAATGATACAGGCGTGCGTTCCATGTGCGGTTGTAGCTTATTTTCTTACTTAATTTAGATCATGAGGATATTCTGTTTTGTTTGTTGTTTCTGAGACAGGATTTCTCTGTGTAGGCAGGGTGGTCTCTAACTCAGATCCAGCTGCCTCTGTCTCCCACGTGCTGCACACCTTGCTTTGTAGACAGGGTGGCCTACTGCCTCCAGCCCCCAAGTGATGCGCATGCACTACCGTGCCCAGCACACCGTGTACGTCTTTATGAAGCCTTTTCCTTCACTTGCTCCTGTCACAGACTACACTCGACTCCTATGTATCTCAGGCCCTGGTAACAGCCGTCGTAACAAATCAGACTGAGATGGACTCTAGCTTTTACTGAGAGGCCATCAGAGTTTTGTTCAGAGCAAGCAGAGAATGGCAGCTAAAGCAGGTAGCTCTGTCTCGTGTGCACATCCAAATTGATTCGACGTGTGTAAACTGAGTCCCAGATCGTAAACCCCGCAGCTGAAAGCCAGCTGTGGCGGTGCATGCCTATAATCCTATGTTGAAACAATGGAATCAGGAGGAACAGGAGCTCAAGAACATCTTGTAAGGACAGCCTGAATTTATTTATTAAAATGAGCCCCCCCCCCAAAAAAAAAAAAAAAAAACCAAACTGTTTCAAAAGTAAATGTAAAAGGACTAAGGCTATGTAGTTCTTGCCTAGTGTGCACACAGCCCTGGATTCTGATCCCAGCATCAAAACAGATGAGTAACCTCAGACTGAGGACTTCTTTCCACCCACACCTTCTTTATATAAATGCCCCTGCTTTATAGTCATTTTATCAAGTTTTCTCAGAGAAACATCCCCAGAGTCTCCTTTAAAAATGACTTCTAGACACTGCATAAGTACTGTAGTCCAGAGGACCCAAGAGCAGCTCCCAGAAGACGTTGGGTGGCTCGAAGGGATCCCAGTACCTCTTCTACACGCATGTCACATACCCATACACAGAAACACGTGTGTACACGGAGTTAAAAATAGATTTAAACATGTTTTGAATATGTTTTTGTCTCTTGTATGGACAGCTTTTGAAGATAGCACCTAGAGCCTCATTTATTAAGTTGTTGGTGTTCTAGATATTTTCTTTAAAACTGTGGTTTCTTAACTGCAATGCTGTTGGAGACAACTCGTTATTGTGTATACTTTCTTAACCAGTAATATCCTTCCCCCACCTTGTGACAGACATTGCCTCATGTCTGTGTCAGCACTGGGCTCTACTTGGAGGTAAATATTAGGAACTTTGGAAAATATTCACTTAATTTGGTTTAAGCTTCATACAAGTTGGATTTTGAAATTTCCATCTCATATGACTCTGAGTTAATGCTTTGGGGGCACTGATGGGTAGGGTTTCATTCCTGTCAGTCTCGCATCTGCAATACACTTGCTGCGCCGTTTATCCTCGTGTTGTTAAGCTTAGAATAAAGGTCAGAGTCATTTCCTGTGTATGTGGGGTCAGGAGCAGAGTGGGCAGACGTGCTATTGTCCCTGTCCAGTAGGCAATTCTGCCGCTCAGTGTTAATGACATATCATTCATTATGTTATCAGCCTCCCAGATGTTGGAGCAGTCTCAGCAGAATCCGTGTGTCAGTCTGCTCAAAACACCCTTGAACGTGTCTCACCAACCTTCGAGTTCAGGTAAAATTGTAATAAGTATTTTGTTTTTGTGACAAACTTATGATTTGAAAAGTTTGTGTGTGTGTGCGCGTGTGTGTCTTCGCACCGTGGGGCTCTGGCTAGCATGGCACTGAGCGTAGAGACCCAGCTAGCCTCCAACTAAAGCCATGTTCTTGTCTCCTCAAGTGCTGAGATTACAGAAGTGTACCACTGTGCCCAGATTTCGTGTGCTTAGCTCTAAACACTCAAGTAGCTGAGTTAAGATAACTCAGGTTTCTCCTTGAGATTTGGTGTTATGGTCTCATGGACCTCCCCCTTCAAGTCTATTAGTTCCTCCCTGGGGATTTGTTTGTTTTGTTGTGGAAATCCTTGTGACTGTATAATGATTTAAATGCAGTATAAGTGTATATCTAAGAATAGCTACCACTAAAGCTTCGGAATTATTTCATGTGTAATTAGCCCATGAAGTATATTGTTGAAACCAGTCTGTGTCAAATAGTATGGGAGCCCTTGACCTTTTTTCAGGATTATATAGCTCTCAGGTGTTGAGTTCCTCACACTTTCCTCACGTTAGTCCATGGGACGGCCTAAATGAAGTCTCTGGAGCCCCTAACAACTGGGTTCAAACGGGCTTCAAACGCCACATGAGCTTGAGCTAGGCGTTCTTCTGTCTGTGTGGTATATTCTGGCAGTCTGTCCTGAAGTTCTGGGACTGTGCACCCATTTGTCTCCTCATTGCTCAAATTCGTCTCTCATAGTTTGGAAGCCAATGGCGATAACAGTGCTGGCTTCCTTTTCCCTGCACTGTTCTGCCTCACTGTATCACATACCCGCCTCAAGTCTCCACAGATCGGCTGCATCCCCACTCCCATTTCACTGAAGAGAAAACCAGGACACGGGAGGTCAGGTGGATTACGCAAGATCCTGAGGTTGGGAGTGATACACCCAGGCTTCTGACTTGAGTAGTCTAAGAATTTATGCTCTTAATGATGTGCCACACTGTGTCGTGACTTATTGAGGAGTGATTGATGCACTCAGGTCCTAAGAGTAGATCTCAGTATCACCAGCTGCTGCCTTTGAAGCAGGTCCCACAGCCCCAGTGTCAGGCTGACTGCGGCCCCTCCCGTCCAGAGCGCAGCTTCCAGGACGGTATCTCTGCTGCCTCTCTTTTTTTTTTTTTTTTTTTTTTTTTTTTTTTTTTTTTTTTTTTTGGAGCTGGGGACCAACCCAGGGCCTTGTACTTGCTAGGGCAAGCGCTCTACCACTGAGCTAAATCCCCAACCCCTCTCTTTTCTCTTAAAGCTGATCGCTGGTGCCTCGTCTTCAGAGGCAGACAGTTAGGATCCCAGCATTGCCTCCAGATTGTGTCCTTTCTCTAAAGAGGAAGCTCTCAGCCAGGCAGCACTATACCAGCGGAGAACCTGGTCTGAGTGGTGACACAGGTTCCAAATGAGCAGGAAGTGCTGACTGCCGTCCAGTACCTCAGCATAACAAGAGGACAGAAACCTTAGGCTATGTATGACGAATATCGCTGTGTCCTGAGAGGGGCTAGCAGCATGACCTGACAGGATCAGGGGATTCACAGGTGACGCTGACATTCAGGTAGCTTTGAAGGATGAGTTATGTTTGCCCACAGCAAAAATGTGTCAGAAAGCTGGGGCTGGGGTGAGGAGCCTGGAGACTGGAGGTGGTGGACAGTGTGGCTTTACACTGAGAAAAGTACAGTCGTCGTGAGAGGTCAGAATATTGAGAGCCCTACATGTTTCATTTGAAATATAAATAAAACGTGAGGACTTGCCAGAAGAACAGGGACAGGAGCTGAGTTCTACTTATCAGGGGAATTGTTTATAGAAGCCCAAAGCCTAGCCAAGCATGGTGGCACATACCTTTAAACCAAGCTAGCATTCAGGAGCAGGGACAAGCAGATCTCTTGAGTTCCAAGCCAGCTAGGGTTGCACAGTGAGACCCTGTCTTTAAAAGAAAACAAGGTACTTATAGTCAGTTGCACATTTTAAAGATGACTCTTTATTGATCTCTCCAGATGAATCCTTTGCCAGTGGTTCTCACTTATCTTTTGATGGTCCCTGTGGAGATCAAGAAAGGAAACTGGGAAGATCTTCTAATGAGATGGCCAGGATGACATGCCCTTCCTCACCTGTGTTGAGGGCAAGCAGTTTTTATGGTTCAGCATCATCCAACCACCTCAGGCAGCCAAGTCCTCAGAAAGCTGCAGACACTCCTTCAAAGGGGGGTGTCAACCAGCAGAAAGAGGCTACAAGTGAGGTAACTGATTCCAGGAGAAAGCAAGCTGCAGATGTTTCTCAGGGGATGGCTGATGAGAAGCACTGTCTGTCTCCTACCAAGTCTGTCATAGAAGAGCGTGTAGTACATTTGGGACCAAAGAGTTCTCCAGCAAAGAGAAAAAGGACAGCGGACTTGGCTTCACCTTCAAAAGGAAAACTGAAGAAGAGGTACAAGAGAAAGTCTACTCCGGCAGTACAATTATTCAAGTCCGACTGTAGCCCACAGTCCACAACCAGACCCACCCCAGGGACTCCTGATGTTGAGGCCTCTTCGTATGAGGACTATTTTTCCCCTGACAATCTCAAGGAGAGGAATTCAGGGAGACTTCCCGAGGCTCAGCTACTAGCAAGCCCTTCTCTGTTCCGCTGCAAAGGTCTCTCAAAGTGGGAGCGAAAAAACATGCTAGAAATGTGTGATTTTACCTGCATTGGTGAAAAACACAGATCCACCAGCATTAGTGACTTAATTTCAAAAAGTACGTGTAGTCTTGAGAAACCCGATAAGGAGGACGTAAATACAGCTTCTACTTGCTTGCCTTTGTTGGGGACCTCTGCTGATGACAGCCCAGGGCAGTGCAGGCACCCTGGCCCTCAGCCGAGGGAAGACATAGGTCCAGAAGGAAGCAGCCACCCCGATATCCTGTACAGCCCTGCTCACCACATCACACCCTTGAGAGGAAGTAGTACAGAAACAAGAGACCCAGGTGATGGAAAAGGCTCCCCCAAAGAAGGCACCACTCCTCCCGCATCAGCCTCTCCTGAAGGTGAAGCACACAGCTGTAATCTGAGTCTGGGAGAGGATCGCAATGTGGAAGAATCGGTAGAAGAAAAGGAGAATGTAGCCACAGGGTATCGTGGAAGTATGTGAGCCCATTCCCAGTGCTTTCTGCTCTGTCGGTGTGTGACGCTGTGTTCCCATTTTAAATCGTTTTTACATCTTTACAATCTAAGGCCTTCCCCTCCCCTTTTATTTCAAGGTACATGCATTTGATATTTGCCAATGACTTCTTGAGGTGGCAGACCCTGAGCTTTCTGGTCAAATGTGTTGCCATGAGTATGCCTCCCCAGGCTTCCTCCTTGGGATTAAAAGAAACAGCACTTACTTCAGATGGGTGGTCTATACCTTCCCATTGCCTCTCGCACTTAGCATGGCTGTACCAGAGACACAACTGATAGAGCAGTGTACTTTCTTTTTTTAAATTTGGGTTCATTTAGCAAGGGTTTATATGTGAGGAGTGCAGTAAGAATCTTACTAGTGACAGTTGATAGTACATTAGTCACAGTTTTTGTTCCTGTGACAAAATTCCAGGAGTCAACCCTCCTGACTTCAGTCCTGAGTATCAGGCTTCAGGAACAGCATGAAGAGCATGGGCACTGCGAGCACTCCAGTACTCAGAGGATGTTCTGATTAGGAAGTGGGCCACCTTCCTGGTGCACAGGCAGAGACAGGTGTGACTCAGTCTGACTGATGGTTCTGTAAACTGTCATGTCATTACCACAAGACAACATGGGCTCCTAAGGCACGGAAGCACCGTGCTAGTCTAAGCCTAAGCACTTGCTTTACTTAGTAACATTAAGAAGACGCATGGGTATTTTCTGTTGTCCACTATCAGCCCAGGCTGGATTGGGGCCAGCCAACTCCTTGGGGATCCACTCTAGATACAACCGTAAATCCTTGGCTGAAGTGGACGTTCCATACTTTCCCCAACTGGAGCCACGAAGGCTGCTCTGAGCATTAGCTAGACAGACCCTCCAGATCCCTCTCGTTGAAATGAAAGGCTGTTCAGTGCCACTTGAACCCCACTTGGACTTACCAACTCTAAGATAGCGTGCAATGGAGCTTCTAAAGAAATTTACCAAGGTCAGTAACTGATATTTAAACAGTGGGGTATAATCATTAACTCTTCACACTTTTATTCCATAATTTTATGAACAATAAACAAAAAGTTTCCTTTATTAAAAAGAATAAACTTTCCCATCTCAATTTCTCACTTTCTGCCTGTGTTAATTCTTGAATTACTATTGAAGGCTAGTGGTAGACCTGTTACACCTCTAGTTTGCTTCTAGTTTATAAGAAGAGAGCCAGGAAGGAAACAGAATGCAGCCTTAACCCCAGCAGGTTCTAATTTCCTTGGGAAGACAGATGGTAAAGCCAGGCAGGACACGGTACCAGCTAGCGGAGCATTCCAGAGGGTGCAGACCCGGCCCTTCGACTGGGCCAGCATCTTTATTGTAGGTGGGAGAGAGAGCAGCCGAAGGCACCTGGAAGAGCTCAGAGCAGAAAGGGGAGGCGTAGACTGGACATGGCCAGGGCTGAGAGTTAATGTAGTTACTGTAGCTAATATAATTATAATACAGATAATGTGGAGACGAGGAAGAGAATACAAGAGTGTAAAGAGTCAGAGAGAGTTGGGAGACCAGCTGGGAAGGAGGAGTGAAAGCTCGCTTATAAAAAGAACAAATGGTATCAGGAAAAAGTGAAGCCTGGGAAAGGGCGAAGGGCTGTGGTGCTGGTGTGGACGTGGAACTCTGTAACAGATGATGCTAAGGGAGCCTGGTGCCAGCGTGGGCCTTGATATGCAGCCCTTGGTACATGTCAGGAAACCATACGTCCCTTCTGCCAGAGGCAAGGGAAAAGAGTCCTTAAGGCAGATGAAACCAGTCACAAGTTCCTGAGAAATGCTGGCTTTTATCACCTTGTAGTGCAGGTGGGGCTCATTTCCGACTGTATAAACTGCCTTTTGGAGTTTGGGAATTGAAGCCTCCTTTGGACCCAACAGTGAGTAATTAGGAAAACAGTGATGCCCGAGAGTATAGGAGGTTCCACCAGGTACAGAAGGCTCCTCTGAGGAGGCCGTACTGACTTTAGGCCAGGTGAAGAATGTGCTTGTGTCCACTGGAGGTGAGTACAAATGACCGAGCATCCCGCAGGAAGGAAGAGGCCAGTGCAGCATCAAGCCATTGAGCCTCGGGGAGGGGACAGTGACCGCAAGTGTGGCAGCAATCAGATCTCTGAGGCCTTCCCTCCCCAGCGAGACAGGGCATTCCAGTTTGTTTCATAGTATAATGAGAAGCTCTAGGGATTCTGAGCCGGAGTAACCAGATCTGATTTGTTTTCGCCGTAACCCTGGATACTCTGAAGGACAAATCATGGCTTAGTGTGTTTGCTAGAAACAATGACTGTCAACACTATTCCCTTCCAGATAGCTGTGTATATAAACATGCAATTGGGAATATATTTAAAGGTATTCTTTCATATACATAGAACCGTGTTATCCTGTTACTTTAAACGGGCCATAGCAACAAAGTCAGACATCCCATTCACAGTAGATACTTGTTTCTTTTAGTAGAGGACCAGTGGCATTTTCTGTAATGGGTCAAAAGGATACAGATATAGAGAAATAGAGATAATTATAAAATACAGATAATTAGAGAAAAGACTTTTTTTTTTCTTTTCTTTTTTTTCGGAGCTGGGGACCGAACCCAGGGGGCCTTGTGCTTGCTAGGCAAGCGCTCTACCACTGAGCTAAATCCCCAACCCCGAGAAAAGACATTTTTGCAAAACCTTTACTGATGAAACACTAAATTGACTATAGTCTTGAACAGATTTCTTGGGTGGGGAGAGTCTGAGTGACCCTGTAATTTAATTGGAACTCTCATAGGTGAGTTTCCTATCACCTAACCTGATTGCAATTAATTCCTTAAGGTTATTGTGTACAGTGTTAGGCACCTCAACTCACTCTTGAGGGCACCGTTTCACAAAGACTGGTCTTGTCCAAGTCTGTTTCCCCAAGGAAACAATTTTCAAACCTGTTGGGTCCTAAGGAGGTGTTTATGTACATGCATGAGTTGGTGGTGGGAAGATAGGCGGGAGTTCTTGGATCGTGCAGGTAGAGATCTTGTAGTTAGGATATAGCTTTGTTCTTTCATTAGGTCTGAGAAATGTAGGAACTGTATATAGTCTGAATTCAAAAATGTCTGCTCCTAAGTTGTGGGGGGATAGAGGACTTGCTTTCTGTTTTAATGTATTTATTTTGGAAGCAAGATCTTTCTGTGTGCACACTTGGCCTCCAGTTAATAAGCTTCCTGTCTCAGCCTCTGCACTGCTGTGACTATGGGTATGTGGCAACACACCAAGCTTCATTTATCTTTAGATGGTGCAAGACAGGAAGTATGAAAAGCAGCTTGGTGAATATTGAGGTGACATTCTTCTGCCTCTGCTCCCACATGCAGTCAGACTCGCCCAGTAGATAAGGTCTACCAGATGTCCTGAGCACCTTGTCGTATGATGGAGCTCCTGCCCACCTTCTACTGGTGACGCTGATGCAGGAGCTCCATGTGTCTCATTTGCATACCAGCCGCATTAGTACTTTCCATACGATAGCCCGCATCTGGCCATTGATTCAGTGCAGATTTTATCCTGTGCAGTGTGTGGTGGAATTTCACGTCAGCATTTTATACATGTGTGTTCATTTATCTGCACAGTTTGGCCACTTCCAACTATTGGATTCTTTTACAGTTACCAGCTGTTGGGGGTTGACGATGGACTACTGTCCTTCCAGCAGCTCTGGCCACCAGATCTTACTGCAGACAAATTTCAGATGCGTAAACATTTGTTGCCCAGCGAAACGGGGTAAAGCTTTTCCAGTAGACAGATCTGCTGAAGGCCCAGCCCCCTTAACTTAGTGTCCTATTTGAGGCAAGCGTCTATAAAAGTTAATGTGTGCTCAGACTACCTAATATCTCTATATTTCATCATAGGTCATTTAGAGTTCAAGATCTGGGCATTGTCTTCAGGGATCCAAGCTTCAGCTAATACCAGATATCCATGCCCTCCCTGCTCATGCATGGTTGGGGAGTGTAATATTCCTGCCAGGTCATTCTTGAATCCAAGAAGTTAGCCAATGGGAAGCTTTCTGGCAGTTTGACGACATCAGTTACAGCTCATTTGCTTCATCCGTACTGGCAGTTAACAAAGCATTTCAAAACGGGCTAGTGGACTCTCAGGTGTGGCAAGTGTTAGCACAGGAGTGGGTAACACCTGTGTTTTGATGAGGCTGAACATGTAGAGTCTTTATTGAAGTATTCTAACCAAGAAACTGTCATTTCTGCCAAATGTTTAATCCTAGAGTATTTGTCTATGACGGGAGTGACGGGAACTGCCTGTGCTGATCTTGGGAGGCTGGGGTCACTGCCTGTGGCCACGCTGGGCTTCTCAGGATGAGGCTGTGACAGGCCTTTCACAAGACTAGGGGCTCCTGTGATACATGGAGTTACTGAACCAGTAGGATATGCTGATAACGGTTGTATGGGAAGATTGCAAGCTCAGGATCCCGTGGATCATGTGTCTGTCTGTCTCTGCTCACACTTGTACTTTTTGAGATTGAGTTTTACATCATTGTAAAAGTGTTGGCGCTGGGGTTTTTCCTGTGTCTTTGTTTCTTGAGACATGGTCTTACTCTGCATCGTAGCCTGACCTTGGAGCAGCCTTCCTACCCTAGCCTCTAAGGTGCTGCAGTTCTACTCCTGTTCCACAGCACCCTTCTGCTAGATGCTTTTTCTTTCCCCTTTTTAATTTGTACTTGATGATTTTATGAAGAGTGGGGAAACACAGCATGGGTGCAGTGAGGCTGGAGGGGACTTACAGTGTGGAGAGAACACTGCCCACCCCACCCCAAGACCCAGCCCTGACCCTAGGTGAGAGTATTTGGAAATTGGGCCTTTGGAAGAACACTGCATTCAGATGAGGTCTCAAGGCTGGGGCCCTTATGATGTAACTGGTGTTTCATAAAGAGGATAAGAAACACCAGGAATTCTTCCAGTCCCCTTGCCCATATGAACTGGAAACAAGGCTGCTGTCTGCAAGCTGGGGTGGGGTGGGGGGCAGGCTCACCAGAAGCCAATTATCCGAGTCCAGTTGGGATCAATATCTTCGAAGTTTCTGGAACAGGAGATAAATCCTCCTTATCAAGACCCCCAGTTAGGGCTTTCTAAGACATTCATCAGCCTGTCACATGGAGGAGCAGCAGCTTGCTGGAGGCCCACTGTGTGCGGTGGATAGGCCTCACCTAAGACACCCCAAATAATAGCTGTTAGCTGGAGGCCCACTGTGTGCGGTGGATAGGCTTCACCTAAGACCCCAAATAATAGCTGTTAGCTGGAGGCTCACTGTGTGCAGTGGATAGGCTTCACCTAAGACCCCCCCAAACAATACCTGTTAGCTGGAGGCCCACTGTGTGCGGTGGATAGGCTTCACCTAAGACCCCAAATAATACCTGTTAGCTGGCGGCCCACTGTGTGCGGTGGATAGGCTTCACCTAAGACCCCAAATAATACCTGGTAGCTGGAGGCTCACTGTGTGCAGTGGATAGGCTTCACCTAAGACCCCAAATAATACCTGTTAGCTGGAGGCCCACTGTGTGCGGTGGATAGGCCTCACCTAAGACACCCCAAATAATACCTGTTAGCTGGAGGCCCACTGTGTGCGGTGGATAGGCTTCACCTAAGACCCCAAATAATACCTCTTAGCTGGAGGCTCACTGTGTGCAGTGGATAGGTTTCACCTAAGACCCCCCAAACAATACCTGTTAGCTGGAGGCCCACTGTGTGCAGTGGATAGGCTTCACCTAAGACCCCAAATAATACCTGGTAGCTGGAGGCCCACTGTGTGCGGTGGATAGGCTTCACCTAAGACCCCAAATATTACCTGGTAGCTGGAGGCCCACTGTGTGTGGTGGATAGGCTTCACCTAAGACCCCAAATAATACCTGGTAGCTGGTTGCATCTGTCCATCCATTGACAAGTCCAGAGAAGGGACAGTGACTTAGCAATGTTGAGATAGAAGGTGTTATGAGGCCTCAAGTTGTCTGGGGTGGTGAGTGTGTGTGTGTATGCACACTGCAGCACAGATGTGACAACCTGTGAAAGACAGAACTGCAGGAGCAGACAGGATAGCCAGGGGAGGATGCTGGGAGATGGGACCAGGCTGGCCCCATGGTCAGCTCGGAGCCTGGTGACCTTAGAGGAGATGTGTGCAGTCTCCCACGTGAGGTGTGGTGAGAGCTATGTGTCTGCTTTATGCTGTGACTCAGGGTTTTATGTCCCCTTAGGAATATTCTATCCCTAAATCACCTCAGATCTGAAGGATGATTAGAAACAATTTCTGTCTGTGTCCCATGCGTGTTAGGAGCCAAGAGGGGTTGGTTGGCTGGTTGGCTTGTTTGTTTTAAGATTGTTCGAAGCGTTAAGAAGTAATACAAAAATGTTGGTGTCACTTGCCAGGTGAAAGACGTTTACTACCTCTTAGAGCAGACTCATTAACCCTCTGCCTGCTTGCTGCAGTCCATCATCCTCTTAAAGCCAACTGAGGGCTTTAGTGGGTTGGCAGTTATCTGAGATTGAGAGGGACGTGACGTTTAAAAGATGCCTGAAGAGGAAGGGGATTAGCATGTGGTTGGTTTGTCTCCAAAAGGATCCAGTTTAGACATTTATAGGCCAAGAATGTTGACCTTAAAATGTTTATAGGGCCCAGGATACAAATAACAGCTAGTTTGAATTCTGGAAAACACTGAACTATTATTCTGTGTTTTAGAGTTTATGATTAATTTTTTTATACCTATTTATTGTGCATTGTGTGTGTGCGCGTTGGGCAAGGGCACGCTCATGTGTGTGTGTGTGTCTGTGTGTCTGTGTGTGTGTGTGTGTGCGTGTGTGTGTGGACAACTCACAGGAGTTAGTTCTTCTATCACGTAGGCTTTGGGGATCAGACTCGGGCTCCTCACTGAACCATCTTGCTGGCCCCTCTCTGTATTTAGATACAATTCCGTTTTAAAGACTGGAAGTTCACAGGTGCTACTCCTCAAGCTTGGGTCAGTCTCAGTTTTATCACACTGCCCCACCATCTGCAAAGTAGACTTTCTCATGGTGTGCCCATTTTGGTTTCCGGGGATATTTTTATGATTTTTGCCTTGGAGTATATTTATTTGTCTCTTTAGCGTGTGCATTGGGTCACCTGCAGTGGTGGCCTCATGTTGTCTTTGCTCATACCCGAACCAGCATATAGGCGGGATATGCAGTTTAGCTGCAGTCACCTTCCTCAGCTGCTGCCCTCCGAGATCACAAGTATGTTCATGTATGTCTCATGGTATTTTCTACCTTAATAAAGCCCAGCTAATCTCTAAAATAAGCAGTCTGCTGGAGACTAAGAAGAGAGAGATCATGCAGGGCTACAGTGGTAAGGGACAACTCTCCTTTTCTCTCTCCTCTCTTTCCCTCTCTCACACACACACACACACACACACACACACACACACACACACACACACACACTGTTTTATGCAGCTGAAATATCACAGAGCCACATGGAATGCAGTGGGATCTCTTTGCTTGTGCGCGTCTTTGTGGCAAGAAGTGGGCTTAGTGTGAAAGTCTGTGGGGGAGCAGTTTTAAGTATGTGCAGATTAACACTAAAGCTTTATACTAAAGACCACTCTACAGCAACTAAGCATAGAGCTCACATAGCCGATGGCGTGCGTCTAAGAAGGGTCTTCTCTGACAGACGGGGCTTTATTAGTATTTTGTAATTTAGAATTGTCTTGAATGGTACAAACATGCAGATGTGGGAAAGCGCGCTAACCAACCTTGAAGATTTTCTTGGACAGTTAAGCGAGAGGCAAGGAGTTGCCTACCTGCTCTACAGTCTTTTTTTTTTTCTCCCTTGAGCTCCTATATGTATATGGTGTCTGTACATAGTCACACGTGTTTATTGCACATGCACATGGTATCTGACCTCAGAGAATGGCATTGCTCCCCATCACATGCGTGATGTTTTTATTTATTTGCCAAGTTTTAAATTTTACTTTAAAAGTAAAGAACACCACCACCACAATATGACCAGCATGGATAGTCTAGTCCTCGGACTGTGTCACAAGTGCATTATCTACTGAGTTGTCCCTCCAGCCCTCTAACCAGTTCTTAAATGTTCTAGGCGGGTATGGCGGTGACTGGCAGAGTCTGCAGTATCCTGTCCCCATTTAAGCAGAAAGAGAACGCTTAAGTTTTGTCCAACCCTTGTTGTTTCTAACCAATCTCCAATCTACTTGTTTTTCAGGTGTTAAAAATGGACTAGGGAGGCCAGATCCTTCAGACAGCTCATACAGAGGCCTTGTCAGACCTCAAGAGAAACCGAAGAATTCTGGGAAAGAAAAAGAGGTCAGTGGGTAAAAATGTAATCTCAAGCATTCAGGTTACTCAGATGTCATAGCGTTCTGCCCTGTGTTAATGAAAGCAAATTATTCCTCACACTTTGCGTTTCTTTAAGAATTTATTTACAAGCGAATGTGGGGCAGTTGGACTATAACATAGAAGTCTGAAGTCATTCAAGGATGAAGTGTTGGCACTAACGATCCTAGGCAAACCCAGCTTCCTTGAGTCTCTTTGCCAGCCCATGTCTGGCTGGGAACAAGCCTCCTGCAGTCCTCAGGCACAGCAGGGCCAGTATTTGTTCTGTGGTAATAAAAAGAAAAAAAAAAAATCACAAGACAAGGGCAAAGCACCATTCTTTGTGAATAAATCAAGGCCTGCTATAAAATCCTCAGAGCCGTAGTCACGAATCTTACATATGGTCTGGTGAGACTGAAGTCAGCATGGTAGACAGAGGCCATGCCTCCGGGTCAGAAAGATAGCTTTGGAGAGACTGGCTGGCTTGAGCATCCAATGCTATAGAAGAACTGAGTGAGAAGTGTGGAGAGGTCAGAGGTTACACCTTTGATACTTGAAGAATGGTAGAAATTCCTTGATACACAATCTAGATTTTAAAATACATCTTCCCAGTAGGTTGATATCTTAGGTATGGTGGAGACAGGAGGCTGATTGGCTTCTGGTATTGTTAGGAGTCAACAAAAATACTCTGGGTTCAGTTTGCTGATTTGAAAGCTAACTGTGGGATTACAGAATTACATTAGTAAATTAAGTACAGCTTCCTCATGTGAACTTCATTTCCAGATTAGGCTAGTATCTGTCCTTCCGCCCCTTTTCCTCCTACAGAAACTGAGGACTTATACCTGCTTGGTTTTGATCCTCAATAGATTTTAAGATAAACTGTGTTCAACTGAAATTTGAGACTTGGACAGGACCTTGGTTTTACGCACAGTGCAAATTAAAGGATTCTGTTTTATCAAGCACAGAACTTGTTCTTGTTTTCATTTTAAAATCTTGTGATCGAAACAGATGTAACTCAGCAGTAAGCCTGCTGGGCATGTGCAGTGCCCTGGGTGTGCTCTCCAGTGCTGTGGGGACAGTGAGAAACTCGTGACTGAATTCTACTGCTGGAAAGGGGGTTCCGTCTGCTAACTCACGTCCCTATGAGGTGACAGTCCTGGTGGTCAGGGCAGTGTTTGCACATCAGGCTGATACAGAGCTGTCGCCGTGGGGATGAACGGAGCTGGGTGGGTAAGGTGCCATCCCAGCAGCCCTGTGGAGCAGGCCAGTCAGAGTAGATAATAATACTGAATTAATTCAGCGTAACATGAGATCCAGGGAGGAGCGAAGGGAGTCAGAGACTGGTACGTGTGGACCCCAGGCAACAACCCCCACCTCCCCAGAAGACTGAAATCTGTGTGTCAGGGTCGGTAGATGAGGTCCCTGTGACACAGCACCAAGGACAGTGCTGTGTTCCTTGTGAGCTTTCTTGAGGGCCGCAGGACTTTGCTTGATCTCGGATTTGTCCTGGCAATGATCAGCTCTTGCTGCTTCTGCCCATTTGTTTCCACTCTCTTGTTGGCACTACAGTCACCTGTGGCACCATCCATTACCTCTGGGGTGAATGTCTCCAATGCTTCTTTGCTCGAGCATCGTTTTTAAGACAGGATTTCACTCAGCCCTGGCTGGCCTGGAACTTGCTTTGTAGGCCAGGCTGGCTTCAAATTCAGAGATGCCTCCTCCTCCCCTTCCTCTTCTCATTCTCCTCCCCTCCCCTTCCCCTCCTCACCCCTCCCCCTTTTCCTCTTCTTTCCCTCCCCCTCCCTCCTTCTCTCTTTCCCCCTCTCCTTCCCTCCTCCCTCTTCCCCCCTCCCTCCTTCTCCTCAGTGCTGGCGTGCACAGCCAAGCCTAGCTTCTCTTGTATCTTTGCTTATTTTTTTTTTAATCAACTTTGCTCCCATCTCCCCTTTTGGTCACTCTTTATAAGTCTGTTGTGATACTAGACCAACACACTGAAGTCTATCATCTGTCCGTTGTTGTTCTTTTAGGCCCTTGTAGTATTTATTATTTGAATTTACTTTCTCATTTTTGAGTCTGTGCCATGCATGCTCATTTGAAGTCTATTCCCGACACCTCTGCTTTTCCTCATTTTTTATTCTCTGCAGTTTCTCACAGTTTTCAGTCCTGTATTTCACAGTTAGTAACTCGTTGGTTTGGCATCGTCAGGAGGTGATGGCCGAGAGCTGGGCCTGTCTCTGGAAATCCCACTGTCTAGGGACTGTGAGCCTCAGATGCAATGTCACGGTTCAGGTCTCCCAGATGATTGCCTGGGTGGTGGCACCACAGACATTGCTTGCCTGTTTGTAGCTTGTACAGTTTCTGGCTAATTCCAGTTTGTTGGTCGATCCACAGGACTCAGTCTACCACTACCGGGAAGTACACTGTGGTCGTTTGTATATGCTCTGCCCAGGGAGTGGCACGATTAGGTGCAGCCTTGCTGGAGTGGGTGTGGCCTTGTCTGAGGAAGTGCGTCACTGTGGGGTGGGCTTTGAGCTTCCTCTCAGTTGCTTGAGGACACCAGTCTTTTCCTCGCTGCCTTCCCAACCAGAGGTGGAACTCTCAGCTCCTTCTCCAGCACCGTGTCTACCTGGATGCTGCCATGTTTCCTGCCATGACAACGAACTGAGCCTATGAGCCTGTAAGCCAGCCCCAATTAAATGCTGTCCTTGAAAGAGCTGCCTTGGTCATGGTGTCTGTTCACAGCAATGGAAACCCTAACTAAGATGGATGGGTTCATTTTCACGGTCTTTTTAAAAAAGAATTAAAGTAAGAACA